>NW_019384959.1:0-150068 GCF_000671375.1 Centruroides sculpturatus | reverse complement strand
TCAAGAGTTCATTTTAAGCACAGTACAGTACTATTTGTTTATCAAAGAATAATTTTTGTTGATTTTATGTTACCTTGTATTTACTAGATTTACATACAAATAATAATGATAAATGATGATAAAATAAAAAGCTTGTGTTTTGTTTGTAAATTGCTTATTTTTTCATTACATTGAAGTTGTGGATTCTATCAAACATTTTTCTACAGGATGTATGTACTGTATTTTTTTAATGTGGCAGTTTTTGAAGCATATTAACTGTGCAAAAAGAGGGCTAGATGCACTCAACGTTAACAGTAAATGCTGTTTTATTATGTTGATATTCCACACTAAAAAATGTGAGGGTCAGGGAGTTTGGACAAAGTTGGTCAGGGAAAATCAGGGAATTCAAAACAAAAGTTTGAGTAGGAACCCTGTATATTATATAAATTATAATTATATATTTGTGTATATTGTTTGATATTTTCACAATCATAATGCAAATTTGATGTTTTTGTAATCCCATCTTATTTCTTAACTATATGATCATGTTAAAATACAGTATGGCTGTCAGCATGTACAATACAGTACCTCCCAATAGAGCAGACACCTCTAAATTGTAGACAAACTTCTCTGTTCCAATGGTGTCCTCTGTTAGGAGGTTATACTATAATATCTTCAGTACTTTTGGAGTGAAACAGGTGCAAGGAAGGGACTTTTGACAAACCCTGTGTAAAATTGCATATAAGGAGAAGGTTATTGTGAATCATCATATAATATGCATTGTTTATTTTAGTTGTTTTCAAGAAATCTTTCAATATCTTAGCAACATTGATAAGAACTTTTGTGCAAGCTCTCTTGCATATCAATGTTTTTTAACTTTGCCAATTTCTCAAGCAGTCTGCAAATGAACCTTTATGAAATTAAACCATATAGAATGGATTAAGATCAACCATGTCTGAATCTTAACTGGGAGCATTTATGCGAATGAACTGCCAGAAAGGAATTTTTAGCAAGATTGAAAATGAAATGAAGCCAGACCAATTATTATTGATAGCTGAATAGTTGAGGTACTTCTCTGGGAACTTGATAATGAATCTGGATGCTCAAAACACGTCAGAAGTTTTTGAGGGACAATTTGTCTCTAAAATCTTGGACCTTATTATGCCTCTCTATTGTGGATTTGGCCAAGCTTACAATGGGTTTGATCAAAAGGCACTATGCATTTGTGATATTACTTCTATGCATAATATCATAAATGCAGAGATATTATTTTTTGTATTTATTTTATACATGAAAATAAGAAAATACTTGTATTTAACTAGTCTTGAGCATAATTTCTGTGATAGTTTTTAGTTCTTTAAGTGTACCTACATATTTTTAGTTTTATTTTATCAACTCTTATGTATATATAACAAGGGAAAGAATTTGGAATTGTGTTAAATTTGACTCTCCAAGTTTTTTGCAAGTTTCCATGTTTTGAGATTTTTTGAACCCAAATAAAAGTAAAAAAATAAAATAAAATAATTCCAAGGGTATGTGTATGTGTTTGCATCTGTCATTTAATATCTCAGGAT
The DNA here is from genome assembly GCF_000671375.1 of Centruroides sculpturatus. Lineage (NCBI taxonomy): Eukaryota > Metazoa > Arthropoda > Arachnida > Scorpiones > Buthidae > Centruroides > Centruroides sculpturatus. The sequence goes on along the minus strand of NW_019384959.1, from coordinate 148,515 downwards.
GGGGTAATGATGAAGAAATAAAATTTGGCATGGTAGCTTAAGCGGCATTGATGCTTTTAAATTTTGGTGGTTAAATGTTTAGAGTGGAGAAATAAAGGAAAGTTGTGTGTCATATCTCAAGACAAATTAGACTTAATGAAGGTTTTTCTTGTTGTTGTTAGTATTTAACTGTTTCTTATAAAATGCATTTCTACTTTCAAAATTAAGCCTTTTGCCACTTTATAATAATTAGGAATATAGAAAATTTTTATAACAAAGTTTTATAACAGAGGATCCACACACAATTTTACTTATTTATTATGATTAATTAGAAATTCCCCTGTCAAGCATGACAGAATATTTTTTATGAGAAAGAAGAAGAAAGATTTGTAGAGATTGAAGAATTGTAGATTCAAGAAAGTAGAGATTGAAGAATTGAGAAGAATAGAAATTTCAAGAAGAGTTGCTAATATTTCTACAAATTAAGTAGTTTATACTATCTGTTATAACATAAAGAGCAACAAAACAAAATTTTACCTGGAGTGGACAAAAATAATAGGAGTTATAGAGAACTAGTAGCTCGGGACGCTCCCTAGTGGGCGTTCTTTACAAATTTCCATGAGGCACGGTTCCTTTAACTTTTTTGTTTCTATCAATATGCTCTACAGCTCTGTTAAAATCCGAATGGTAAGATTTACCCTCCGAATGAAGAGGTGGCGACCCCCAAACCATAGACCCCTGTACTAACAATAAAGTCAAAGGAACCATACCCCTAATTGCGACCCTTCGAAAGATATGAGCCCCTGAAATAATAAATTCCTATTACAAATATACTGAATTATTTATATTGTTATATTGACCAAATAATAATTTATTTGCCAAATGAATAAAAAAAATTTATATTGTTAATTTAAATAAGAATTAAAATTGTTAATTTGAATGTTTGAAATATGACACACGATAGGGGCGCCTCTAGTGTCCGTTATCAAACGGTTACGGGACGGGCGGACAGACGGATACCCTTTGAATGGGTTATATATATATTCTCTTATTTACACACGAACAGATAATGGCCTTTATACTGTGTTAAAAAATATTAAAAACTTTCTTTGTAAAATTTCTTTATACACTCCATTTTCTGAGTTAACACCCTATTGTCTTTTAAAACGTTTCCTTGCTGTCTTCCTTTAGTAATACACAACCTTAATATTGTTTTGCTTTCTTGAACGAGATAAAGAAACGTAGAATTGATCAGTTTTACTCTTACATTTTCTTCTAGGTATTTCTTTTTGACAAAATAATGAGTCTTTTTAATACCGCATTGATAAAATAAAGGTGAATTGTAAGTATTCTAGTTAGATGAGCAATAACACTTTCTAAATATTGCGCTTCTTAGATCATCACTTTTGATTGGATAACAGAATGTCACATGGTCACTGCGAAAAGATTTTTTAAAAAATTTATTATAGAAGTGACACAATATGGCTATCATTTTTTAAAGTTTAAATTTTAAACTTAATAAAGTAAGTTTAAAATATATCATTTGCCAAAATATTTAAAAATGTGACTTAACGATCTTCAAGCATGAATGTCACATGGTCACCGACATCACTGCAACATAAGTGCAATCACTGATCCAAAATCAATAAAACATTTATTCTATAGCTAACATTTCCAAAAAATAAATAGCCTATACTTTCCATCAGAACATAAAACAAATATAACCAAAATTTCATCTGGATTGAACAAAAATTACAGAACTTATAAGGAATTTAATTTAAATAAAACCTCATAACAGCTGGGAATGTTACACAGCTTGTTGCTAAATTATTTTTTTACTTATCTGATATAAATACTTATTTTTTAATTTTTGTTATTGTAAGTGTGTGGTTGATTTTTTTTATCATTCAGAATCAAGTAAATATTTTTTAAAATATTGTTTATTTAATTCACGATGTGAGACATTTGTAAAAGAATGGTTGACTTGTCAACCATTTTTTTACAAATACACCTCCTTTCTTTACTCAATGGTCTATATATATATTTATATTTTCAATGCCTCTTGAATAAATCCCATCTTTTTATGCTTAATTACTTACAAGGAGAAATCCAGACATTTCAATCTCTGATTTGAATGAAAATTAGTGAGCATGTAGCCATTAACACGAACACTTCCTTGTCCAAATAATAGGACTCACTTCTCAAGCATTTCTGAAAAATAGGCCTCTGAAAATTAAAAAGTTTAGCTTATAAGGATTTGGAAGTGTCATGTTTTCTTGGGCAACATTGTGTAGTTTGAAACTTTGCAAGTTTTTTTTTTCTTTTTCAAATGTGTAACATATTTATTTTTTTTGTTACCATATCACCCTAGTTCAGGGGTAGCCATCAGTTTTTGCCCCCGGGCCGGATTGGAAAGAAAACTTTTTCCACAGGCCAAATCAGAAGTTGCCCTAAGAAGATTTTGAGGTGGTGCGAGATCTCATCATGGTGCCACCCTGTAGAGACTGAATTGTAGATAGAGATTACAGATACATTTCTCACATTATCATGCTTTATCAACACTCTATGCTGTACTTACAAGATTTGTAATGGAGGGTTAACTCTAACTACTTTGAAAGATTGATCGCGGGCCACATAAATTCATTATATGGGCTGGATCTGGCCTGCAGGCCATATGTTGACCATGCCTGCCCCAGTTCATATACTGTACATTTAACACCATCCTTTCAACGAATAAAGTATTATAGTACAGTATTAATGAATTCCTAGAATGTAATAAGCTTCTCTTAGATTTAACTTTTTCATGTTGTTAAGTAAAATTTTTATTAATTTATATACTTCTTTATATTGAACACACGAGGAAATAGTCCATAACATTAAGAATAAAAAAAATGCTATGACTATGTTATTCTATATTTCTAACAGAGTTGTTTTTTTGTCTATGCAAAGTAACATTTGAAGCTTATTCATTTATGGTGACACAGTATATGTATACTTACAACTTTTTGCATCAGCTTTAATTTATTTCACAATCAAAAATTTTTTTAATGTGTAACATTAAATTCTAAAAATTGTGAAGTTTTGAATGTCATTGTATTGTTCTAATGCCCTAGTCACTAGGGCATTAGAACAATAAAACACTGGGACCTAGTGTTTTGTCCACTCACCTATTGCTACTCTGAGGAAAGTGAAACTTTCAAAGCCTTAATAAACTCAATTTTCAGTGTCTCATTTTTTTGGGTACACTGTAGAAGTTTGTTCTGTTATTTGGACAAGAAGCTGTTTATGTTAATGGTTATATGCTCACCAAGTTTCATTTGAAATGGAGAGTGAAATGTACTATCTTCTTCTTGTTAATAGAGTTATAAATACAGTGGTACCTTGACTTACAAGTTTAATTAATTCGTTCTGTGAAAGAACTCTTATGAACGCTTATTGAAATGCCATTAATCTGTTCTGGACCTCATAAAATACCAGAATTTGTTTGTTACATGTTTTTAAAGAAGAAAAATAAATTTATAAATAACAAATCTATATATATATATATATAAATGTATATATATATATATATAAATGGATGTGTTTGTGCCTATATGTCACTCTGCAGCCAAAGCTACACATTGCACATGAATGGTGTTTGTGTGTGATAGTAGCCCCAAGTCTCCCATTGTGCACTATGGTGGTTGCGTCTCGATAGCTATAAGGGTGTGAGAGATATGGGGTTTGAAAGTGATTGACTTCAAAAATGTGTGACGCTTCAATGAGAATATTCCAGTTTTTACTAGAAAGTTCCAGAACCTAGAGATAAAATTTGGTACACAGTTAGGGTACGTCATGAAAACGCACACTAAGAAAGGATTTTTTGAAATTCCCCTGCGGGGGGAGAGGGAGAGCATTAATCACTTTAGTTCCCAGCAATTTTTGATATTAATGTAATTAAACATAAAAAATACTTAAAACTGAAAAAAATGAAAGAAATGTGTTAATTTTGAAGAAAAAGCTTCAAATTTTATTTTCCATTGTCTCACCTTTCTGTGAAATTTGACACCAATGAGTCATTGTGTTTACAGCCCGATGACCTTGAGAACAGCTGGTGTTGGATTTCCTGGGACATTCTCAGAAGTGTCGGGAAGCGATGGGTTTATAGTAGGGTGAATACTGGCTGGCTGTATATTTTAAAATATTTTTAAAACATTAAAATTTTTATTGCGATTTCCGACCCCCCTGACTTAATTAAACGTATATATAATAAAATCTATTAATTAAAAAAATTAAAAAACTATTGGAGGTCGTTCTTGATATCAGAAAGTAGCTTTAAATAACTTTACCGAAGTAAAATCCGTGCACTACAACTTTAGAACAATGAATGAAATTTGATATCAAAATCGCATTAAAAAACAATTAAGCGTTAATCGTGCGTCATTAAATGTAAATTAAAATCGCAATAGAATTTTTTCGCGCAGGTAAAAATTTTTGAAAAAATTCGGAGACTTAAAAAACATTCCAAAAATCCAAAAAAAATTTTTGGGGGCCAAAAGGACCAAGTTTTCTGTAACTCTATGTAACCTGCCTGAGNAAAATTAAAAAACTATTGGAGGTCGTTTTTGATATCAGAAAGTAGCTTTAAATAACTTTACTGAAGTAAAATTGGTGCACTACAACTTTAGAATGATTAATTAAATTTGATTAAAAAAATCACATTAAAAAACAATTAAGCGTTAATCGCGCATCATTAAAGGTTGATTAAAATCACGATAAAATTTTTTTGCGTGGGTAAAAATGTTTGAAAAAATTTGGAGACCTAAAAAATATTGAAAAATTGAAAAAAAAATTTTTTCAGAGGGTCCAAATGCCCGAGTTTTATGTAACACTATGTAACCTGCCCGAGTTAACTCGGGCGAGGAACTAAAGGGTTTATAAGGCTTAACCTGAAGTATTGCTTCTACTGTACTATTTTAGATGCAATTTTTTTTTGTTTTTAATTACGTTTAGTCTTCATTGAGTACTTAGGTGATAACATTAATCGATAACATTTCAGACATTGTTTTAAATGTTTTTTATATATTTCGATTTTTTAACCAAATGTTCAAACCGTTTTAAATTCGAATTTCTTTTTGCATGTTGGTTCGATTATGGAACGATTGTAAACGTTCCAGAAAATTTATCAAGTTAAAAACAGTTTATTTGATTCTCAGCAATTCTCATCATTCTCAGCGGGAGGTGTTAAATAACAATTACTATGGTTGTTGAAATATTGAATGTAAATAGGGTTTGCTTGCAAAATCTGCGCGAGCAAAGCCATGGGTAACAGCTAGCATTGTATAAAAACACAATAGAATATACTGCAATAAACTGGTTTTGCAAATGTTGTGGTATTTGCTGCACAGATGAAGAAAGAAAAGATGGGAAATGAGAGATGGTGGCACTGCACTCAGCATAAAGTGATTTAATGCCTATGTCATTCAATCGTGTGTTTTTCTATAAGCTAGCCTGTCAGACATTGGAAGAGTAATGAAAATGATGAAACTATGACAGTTTTTCATTTTATTTTTCTTAATCTATGGTATGCTGCGCTGACTAGTGGTGGGGTATCTGAAGCTGGCTCATAACTCAAATTTTAGCTTTCGACTCAAAGCAAAAAATCGACCGAGAGATGGTTCATATCTTGAAATATTCGTAAGTTGGGACATTTGTAGGTCAAAGTAACAGTGTATACTGATCTAATGTATGGGTTCTGGGTTGATGTGAACTAAATTTTTTACGTTTGAAAATTTTTAGTAAAAATTAATTATTAGTTCATTAAATTGAAATGAGATGGTGACACATCTATTTTTATAAGCTACTAGTTGCAAGAACCCACTTTGCTGGGTTTTTATTTATGGGCAAAAAGTAACGATAGTGAAGATTAAGATAATTACATTATAGGCAATCTTACCCATTTTCACAGAATGCAAGAATTAGTTCCCCCGTTTCCAGACTAATTAGAGAATTTTTACACCCAGTCAAACGAACTATTTTCAATTTGATCAATTTTCTGGAACGTTTACAATGGTTCTATAATTGAACCAATTTGAATTCGAATTTAAAACGGTTCGAACATTTTAAAAATCGAAATATATATATATATAGATTTATTTATAAGTAAGATATATCCTGCTGAATCTGATGATAAAATTTGGCAATTTTAATGCATAGTTAATTCTATTAAGTTTTTTTTTTAATTTTTAATTGACCCAATAATCAAAGTAATATTAAATAAATAAATCAGTATAAAACTTTCTGCCAAGAGTTTAAATAATTGTAAAATGGATTATTTGTGTTATAAAATGTATTGTAATTTTAAATATTCAATGAATTATAGTTTATAAAATGTATGTTAATACATTTTTTTCATAAATTCTGTAATAAGTTTTTCTTGGCAATTTAATTTAATGTAATTTTAAGAAGTTCCTAATTAAGAGTGGTGTATTTTTTGAACAACTATATTAGTTACAATTTTTTGAAAGGATAAAAAAAAAGTTATTTTTTAAGAAATTTTGTTTTATATGAAATTAATAAAAGAAACATAATTTATGATTAAACATTATCAGATATTTCAAATTGTTGATTTAAAAACAATTTTATTTATATTTTTTAACATGATTAACTTAATATTGTGTATTTTAAACTATTATTATTTTGCTTGTAAATGAATTGTTGGAAAGATTAATTTCTGAAACATTTAATACTGTAAAATATTTTGTTGTAATTTTTCTTTTTACTATGAATAACTGACTAAACAAAAATTATGATTTTGATGATAAGAAGATTAATGATGATTTTTGTTAAATAGAAACTTTATTATATACCAGGGGTGGGTAAGCAAGAGTTCGTTGGGAGCTGAAATGTAGGTTTTGCAAATTGCATGGGAGCCGCAGTTCTGTACTTTTTTATTATACACTGCAGTTCTGTACTGCAATTTTATTATATAATTTAAAGAAATTGCTCTCAGATTCATTTATTGAAGAATTTGCTAAAAAAGTAGTATAAATAATGAAAATTGAAACATTGGTCCATATACTATAGTAGGAGTAGGCAAGCAAGAGTTCAGTGGGAGCTGAAATGTAGGTTTTGCAAAATGCATGGAAGCCACANTAAGACTTGTAATGAAACAGACAACTATCATTATCTTTTGCTGGAAACTAGTAAAATTTTAATTGTTAACATTATAACAAAAGTGATTTTAAAGACAGCATTATCTTATTTATAGTAATATGATGATGATGATAAATTTTTATTAATATAAATGATAATTTTGAAAAATCAGTTAATTTTATAAAACTTCAGTCATGTTTCATTTTATTAAATTTTTTCTAATCAAAGTTGATGTCAGTAAATTAAAACTAGTTTAGATTTAATTAATTTTTTTGACAATTGAATAGCTTCAAAGAATTTAACAAAATAAATATTTCTTACAAACTAGTTTATTTAATTTTTATAAATATTTTTGAAGTGGTTTACTCCTGAAAAATAATTATAGTTTTTTCTTCTAATGTGTTATGTTTAATAAAATATGGTGCATATTTTGCTAATGCTTAGACATTTTCAAGATAGGAATAATTATTTATTAACATTTCTCCAACTGTGTTTCTATATACAGTATATTCTCAGTAACTCAAACTGAAAAGAACAGATAAAGTTTCTGAATTACAGAAACTATTTATTTTAATGAGATCATAAATATTACAATTTAAGAATATAAGGGACTTAAATAATTAGTATTTTATTACTTTTTAGATACAAAACAATGTTAGTGAAAATGCCTGTTACATGAGTTTGTCATTGATTCATTTTTCTGCTGATAGTATAATAGTCCCAGGGTGGCCAAGCTCCTTGATAGTCCGAGCCATTTTTCAACATTTGAAATTTTTCGCGAGCCGCAATTAAATATGTATTAAAAAGGTATGCAAAAAATTTCAGATTACAAATTATATCCGTAGCAAGAGTGATACAAATTGTTTCCTCATGAGCACAATGTCAACTGTCTGTTGCAATGATAGTTTACAAATTCAAAATCGGTCTGGAGTCGGTCGATAATGGACGATTACGCCACTGTTTATGTTCGTTCGCGCAGTTTTCGATGAGTCATATCATTCTTAACTTGGACGGAAATGAAATTAGTTACAACGTTGCACTTAGTCTTTCATATTTGTTGTTAGTAATTTAAAAGACATTTTGAAACACATACGGAACGATAATAATTTTTAAAAATATAATAACACAAAAATGAAAAGGGAACTCGGGTACATTTATCGAGAGCCACAAATAATCATTCAAAGAGCCGCAGGTTGGCCACCCCTGTAATAGTCTATTATATCCTCTCTGCTCAGTAATGTTTAGTATATTTGAGTTTTTGACTTATTTTTGGAACTATCCACCTCTTTCTCAGCAACTCAATTAACTATACCAAACACCTAAATTTTTGCTGAGCATAAATACTGTTTGAAAATCAAGAGTTAGGAGTAGCAAAGTAGAAGTGTGGATGTAACCAGAAGAAACTTAGCAATATGTCTATGAGAACACAAGTACAACATAAATAATGGGCACTTCGGCAATCATGGTGCAGATGGAAGAGTGAATGTAAAGTGGGATGAGGCAAAAATGGTTAAAATAGTCTGATCTCCAACCATTGAATTAGAAATGGAAAAGATGGAAATATATAAAAGTAAAATGAAAGACAATTGCCTAAATGCCATGGATACTAATGCACTTCCAACAGCATGGAAGTGCATGATAGAAAGTAACATGGGGATTAAAGACCCTTATAAACTTGTAATAGTTATACTTAGCCTTATTTACTGTGTTTATTTAGTAATGCTATTTTATTTTATAGTTATTTATATAATGTATTTATTTATAATTTTTATTTAATATACACAATTTATTGTAAATTTTAAATTTAAAAATGAAACGTATTCAAAAAATGTTGTGTTCCATTTTGGAACAATAATCCTGAAGATGGCCTGTAGCAAATAGATTGAAAACATTTGAGTAATAAAATAATTTATGCTCAGCAAAAATTCAGGTGTTTGATATAGTTAGTTTATTTTTGGAAGTAGGACTCTAATTTCATTTTAATAAAAATATGTGTATCTTGGTGTCATACTCTGTTTCAATTAAAAATGGATCCATCATCCATTTATAATTGAAACACTTTGTTTTTATATATATATATTAGAAGTGTATAATCAAAATGTTTCAATTTTTTATATATATAAAAGAATATTAAAATGTCTTTACAATATCTGTCTTGTTCAATTACCAGGAATCAGTCTTGCTTCACAAAGATGACTTTTTATTTAGAGGCTATACTTCTGTAAAATTATGCAAATATAGTTTAAACTGTTCATTGCAATAAACCCAATAATTAAAAATGGCACAATATTATATACTTTTAAAAAAATATATATGTAAAAAAATATCAATATTGTTTGCCATTTTTAATTATTGGGCTTCTTGCCAGTGAACATTTTTAACTATATTTGCATAACTAAGGTCACTAAAATACTTTAATTTCAACCTTTTTTAAACTCATTTTATGCCATTCTTAGTGTAAATTTAAATCAAGTGTAGAATGTGCATAATAATGAAAATGAGTTCTGTATGCTGTTGGAAGTGCATAAAAATTCAATTCAAATAGAAATGATGATGAAATTCGATAAACAAAACCTGCTTCACTGAAGTTTCCTAAACTTTTTACCAGTACATATTTTTGGGCTTAGTTTAAGCCACCCTCAATGTATAAATGCTGTATTTTGCAGTAAAATACAGCATTTATACATTGAGGGTGGCTTAAACTAAGCCCAAAAATATGTACTGGTAAAAAGTTTAGGAAACTTCAGTGAAGCAGGTTTTGTTTATTGAATTTCATCATCATTTCTATTTGAATTGAATTTTTCTTAAAGTAGTAATCTTGTCTTATGTCTTGTTAAATTTTTTTCATTTTGTTTTAGGTTAGTAATGATTTTTGTAATCTTGCAGCAGTCTTATTGTTGTCATTATTGCTAATTCTTTGTCACCAAATACATAACTACTTGTCTTCAATTTGCTAAGAATACTATTAACATAATGCACATATTCTTTTAGTTTTTGTGTATTTTCTTTTTAGAAGTAAACATCTTTTATGTGATTTGCACTATGTTTAACAATTTCTACTTTGTAATTACAGTGGAACCTCGGTATACGACCTTAATCCGTTCCTGGTGTTTGGACTTATACCGAATAGGACGTATACCAAACCAACCTTTTCCATAAGAAGTAATGTAAAAATGATTAATCCATTTTCATGTAAAAAAATGGCTGGCTTTAAACACCTCGCTTTCCTCGCTAGTTTCTGCTTGATTTTTCATAAGATCAGCATGTATCTTTTTAACTTTCTCATAAATAATTTCTTCTGATACGCTGTCGCCGGCACACTGTTTTTCAGTTATTTAAAGCAAAAGCAATTTCTCGACATGATCTAATGTCTTTGATCTCTGTTTTGAAATTGATTTAACCCCTTTTGCAATGTTAGCAAATTTAATAATGTTTTTATTTTTCACAATTGTCGATATCGTCGTTCTTGGAATACGGTATGCAACAGTTAAATCTCGAACACGCATGCCACCTTCATATTTCTCAACAATCTCTTTTTCAGTTCCATTGTGATTCTAGTCATTTTTTTATTTTTCTGTTGCCCTTTTGCTATTCATGATTAATAAAAATAATAAAATGTTACTTACAAATTAAAATCAGAAGAAATTTAACAAAGTTATAAACCGTAGCACTGCAAATGTCTAGTCTAGTGTAGTACAGCGATAGTGCTACTTGTTGATAGATGGCGCGTATAATTGAATTAAGTTGTATACTGAACAAAAGTCGTATACCGAGCAAAATTTGTTTCGTCCAAACAGGACGTATTCCGAATTGGACATATTCTAAAGCAGACGTATACCGAGGTTCCACTGTATTTTAATGCATTTCTTACTTTTTTAACATGTGAATAATCTCATATAATGTTTAAATATTTGTCTTTTGTTAGTAAGAAAAGGAATGGAAGAACTTTGTTATATTAAACAAGTAACAAAGTTCTTACATTATAAAATAACTTGCACTTCATGCCAACTCTTGTAGATATAGTAATAACACTTAAGTGTTGCAGATTTACCAAAATAAACTTTAAAAATGAGAATGTTCTCTAGTACTTTCAGTAGCATAAAGTTACCATCGTCAGGGGTGAAATCAAATACAACAGCTATCGAATTTTAAGCTTTCAAGCAATTTTAAAATCAGAACACACAACAACCTACAATTAACCAATAACTGGCGTGAAACTCTTCAAAAAAATCTGTTTTTTGAAACACTTCAAAAATAAGTCTATATGTTATTTATGGTAGTAAATTGTTTTAAAGAATTTGAACTTGGTTATTTTTTATTTTGGGATTTCTGTTTCCTTTTTTTAATCGATTAAACAGATGAAAATTTATAAATAAGTAAATATGGCATCAAAACAAACTTGAAAACTATAATAGATTAACATGAGAGTCATTGAATAGACAGAATCAAAAATATTTCCAAATTTTTGCAGTCAACAACAATTATTATTTTTAATGAAAATTTTATATTCTTTTATATCTAAATATTGAAATACAGTAGAGCGTCATTTATCCAAATCAATTGGGGACTGAGGTTGTTTGGATAACTTATTTATCGGATAATCGATTATGTACGAAAAATATATTAACCTATCCCATGTTGAAATTTGCCATTGTGTGTCACTTCGCATTGAATTTTCGTCGATGTTAAGCCTAACGTAAACTTTTTAAAATAATAATTGTGGCTATTGTATCATTAAAAATAATTTCTTTATTTTTTACAAACAAAATAAATATATTAAAAAATATAAAAACACAAAAAATGTTATACTTTAGAAGTTAATTTAGTATCAAAAATGTTCGATTCAGCACCACACAGTCCTCAGAAAAACACCACACAAAAGTGCCAGTGCTGCCAGCTAAAACAAACACACCAACAAAAAAAATATTGGAGTAGCCCAAGATAGAGCCAAATATTGCAGCGCCACAGCACTAACGAAAATTTAAATTTGCTGACTGGAATGCTTTCAGTTAATTGACGTTTCAGATAACTGGCTTTCAGATAAACAATGCTCTACTGTATCATAAACTTATCTCTGAAAATGAAAATGAAAATTTTACGAAATTTTATAATGCTGTTATGAAAATTTTATTCTTTACATCAATACTATGAAGATTACTTGATCTTCAATTGAACAGCTAAATCATTTAATGTTCTGTAGCTGAGTTTAATAATTATACTAATGATAGTATAATTATTCAACTCATCAACTTTGTAATGTTTAATAGCTATGCCCAGAAATATTACATTATTATTCTGTAGGATGAATGATTCATATTTTTTTCTTAAACAGACAGACATTCATAAATTTCAGAAATAATTTAATCTTTTAAATGTTGCTGATGATTAAATATAGCTATTAGAAGTCTTTATTATTAAATCTCTATTAATCTGTTTTGAGAATTTTTATAGCAGTTGAAAACATTTTGCAATGAAATAATGGATTCATAGTTGTAAAATGTAATAATTCAACAAACTTTTTATCAATGAGGTGATGAATTATATATTGAAACAAATTTCTGGAAAACATTTTCATATAAATTGTATGCAGTTAAAATTTTTTTAGTCTTATCAGAGCAGTATTAAAGAAATCAAATAATAATAAAGTTACATATTGTAGCTAAAAAAATTTTTTTTTGTTTTCTCACATAAGTCTTTAATGTTACATTTATATAGAGTACAAACAGAATTTGTTAGAATGTGTTACAGAATCTTTAAATTTGATTATGTAATTTGAACTATTTAAATATCTCAATGTATCTGAAAAATTTTCATGATGGTATTTTGCAATTAAAATTTTATTTTTCATAGGGAAAGAAAAATCATGGAAATAAAGCTAATTCATTTGGAACAGGAATGAATACTATGGTAACATCTGATGTTATACCTAGTCCTGCTCATTCAGCATCATCTGTTCTATTTTCTGGTTCACCCTGTAAAGTAACGACAGGAAATCAAGAAGCAGAGACATCTGTAGTTCCTTTGGATTTATGTATTAAAAAGCAAGATTCACCAGCAGATTCTACTATTCCAGAAAATGTATTATTTTCTTGTGCTCATCTTATGCCATCTAAATTGCATTCAGTTACATCAACACCAATTAATATTCCATTAGTTACTTCATCGTATTCAAAAGGACTTAAAAAAAAGAACCGTAAATCCAAAAGCATATTACAAACAAGTTCCACTAACGCACATTTAATAATGAAAGAGGTAAACTAATATAATACTAATGATAACAGATTAAATAAATAGATAAAGAAAATTTTGAAATGCCATATACTAAATGAATATATTAATGTTGAAATAATATTTTAGAAAAGAACATAAAATTTGTTAAAGATATTTTGGCATTAGCAATTGAAATAATAGAAAAAGTTCTAAATTTCATAAGCAAAAACAAAAAATCAATTTTTTCCTTAAAATTAATTTCTCAGAATTTTGTTGTTTTGGAATGCTTATTCTGAATAAATAAGAATTTTTGCAATGAGACTATTGATTTCATGCTTTTCAATTAAAAATATTACTCATATTTTCATAATATGAAATTGAATAAATATTTGTGATTATATCATCAGCATTCTGTCAAAAGGGTGGAAACATTTTAGAGGCAAATTAAATAAAATTTTTGCATTTTTCATAACTATGGTAAAATTAGTGTATTAGGTACACATCGACATGCTTCCTGTCACAACTGTTGATGTATTAGACCATTTTATTAGTGTTACAGTTGTTCTGGTAAACTCAAGATTTTAAAGACAAAAATGCACATTTGCCTTTATTATATATTAAAATTCCAGTTCAAAACATTAACTCTATTACATTTGCATAGTGGTCTTTCTTTGTTATTGTTGAGAAGGAATGTCATTGTTCTCTGAAGAAACCTGATTAGCAGAGTGACATGCGGCAGTTTCTCAAAATAATTTTAATATTGCACTGGTATTACTTTAGTATGACAGAATCTCATCATATCTTTGTATTTTGCACAGTTTACTTTGAAAGCTTTTACAGTACGCATCAGGTTCTGTTCACCACACCTGTTCTTCCTTCTTACTGGACCAGTCTGAACATTGGATTCTTGGAATTCATTATCATAGTCATATTTAAAGAAGATGGTGTTTGGATTACTCTTTTGGTATTTCAACCAATGTACTTGGCAACCACTGCATATTCTTTCAATTTTGGTGCATTTTTTTTCCAGTTAAGAAACTGTATGGTGGAAGGTAATGACTATAAGACTATTGGTTTTTACAAGACATCTGGCGAAATATGTCACATTCAGATAGAATGGATACTGTAACATTTTATTTGCCTGTTTAATGATTAATTGCATGGAATTGAGAATGAATACTTTCACAAAATACATGATTAGTGTTTTCATAGTTCAACAGACAAATTTTGTAGAGAATCTGTGGCAAAGAACTGATTTCTATTTTGCTCACCACAAGTCACTAAGTAAGAATATTTTCTTCAGTTCAATTTTTTTAATATGTTTAAAGACATATGTTGCAATATCAATGAACCATATCTGCCTTCTGTTTTATCCCAAATATTGCAAATGCTGTTTTGGCTGATCATATCATAGATAGTCAGATTTTAGACTGAGGGTGCAACTATGCAGATGTGAATTTAGTAGAGAGTGAGAGGTTGTGAGCAATATAGTTCTCACAAAGGAAAACCATGCACAAGTGAGAAGCAAGAAATATCACTGGCAAGAGCGAATTTCTGGTTCTCACACATATCTGACGGGGTTTGATATTTATTGCATCGCACCTCTTCTCGCCACATATTCTTCCTCTCTCAGAAAATTCACTCACTTACCTCTGCTAGTCACACCCTGAGAGTTTCCTCTTGCAAGATATAGGAGTGACCTTTCCCTTGGGATATTAGAGAACTTCTTATAAATCAAAATTCAGAATTGTGATGTCTTGATCTGTCTTTAGCAGCTTTAAATGCATGTTTCTTCTACTCATATTGCTTTGATGCTCTCAATTTTCTGCTGCTTTTTCTGCATCAGTAAGTCCCTCAAATTACAGACACTTGGCACATCAATTTTTTTTGGTCATATGAAAAGTAAGATTATAGGAATAGAAGTACAGTGGTATCTCGTATAATGTACTTAATCCGTTCCAGGTGCACGTTTATTAAGTGAAAAGTCCGTTATACAAAACGTGTTTTTCCATAGAAATACATGTTAAAACATATAATTCATTCCGCAGCATAAAATAACCATACTGTACTATAAAAAAAAAATGAAAATGTAGCATTCACCAATTATGCAGGGTAGTCAGATGTTGTGAGGTGGAGGAACACTTTATTCACACATTCATACAGATACAGATTTTTTACACATTACAGCAGGTCTCTTTTTATTGTTTTTTAATCGGAGTCAGATTCAGGAGAGGCTACTGGGGCTTGCAGGGTCAACTCCTCTTGTTCCATCCTTTGTATTTTGGCAACTGGCTTCTTGAAAAACGTGTCGAAGACGGTCTGTTTCTCTCTCTTCTTTAACACCTGTCGGAAATGACAGGCAAGGTGTCATTGTAGAGATCATTGATCCTGTTGGCCTAAACTGTGTTTGGATAATGAGTGTTGGTAAACTCCTGAACCTTTCCCCATTTGACAAGGAAGTTTTTGTCAACTTTCACTTCTTCTGATGATTTCTTGGTTTATTAAAATTGAAATCACCTTTGTTTTTTTAGAAGCCATGATTTGCACAACACTTGAATAAATGCACTGAGGTGATGTATGTAATAAACAAGGGAGCAAGCCAAATCCCAACAGGAGCTCTGTACTTCATATATACTAATAATATATTCTAATAATATTAATATATTATAAAAATAGCAGATTGTCATTGGCAATGGCAAAAGAGTGGAAACATCGTTTGCACTTGTTCGCAGAAAGTCCATTGTTTGCAGCCAGTCCGTTGCTCGAGTCACGTAATGGCCAAACAGAAAGTCCGTTGTTCGCAGCATCCGTTATTCAAGGTGTACGTTATACGAGGCATCACTGTATCTTTTATACACTATAAGTAATATAGGAGTGTTTGTCTTGTGCGCAATGCTGTTGGTACAATTTGTACATTTTGCTGATGATGAGATCAGCCAAAAGGTATTTCTTGGAGGAGGACTAACAGCAGTAATGTCACTTGACTATGGAAATGACAGAATATAATTTTTGCTTTACTAATTCTTTGTTCAGACATCTTGTTGGAGGATTGTTTACTTAACTTATCGGGAAAGACAGCCTCAAATTCATTTGATTTTGTTAGGTAAACTCTGATAAATTTTTTTCAGAACAGAGAAGAATGAATAAATGACATTTTTGTGTACATTTGCAAAACATACCTAAACAGGAGAAATATGCACTTTTCTTTCTGGAGACTACTGTAATAAGTGTGTCTTTTAGATACCTCTGTTTGGATGTGGTCTGCTATAAATTGTTGGTCTTGTGTGCTTTTCTGCAACCTTCAAAAACAAGTTATGGCTTTCTATCGTCCTAAAATTTCTTGCTGCATATAAAGACACAATTTTGGTAACTTTCATCATAGTCCACTCTAGACAATATAGGATTTACTAGTTGCATGCATTTTTTTTCTCCTTTTGCAATTCTTTCTTGAGGCTTGATCATTTTCTGAAAGTAGCATTGTCTGGTATGTCAACTGATAAATTGAGCTGATAACAGCTGGTGTCAAGGTTTATGGCTAGTGAATTGCTCAGTGTTGACATTTTTAATGCATGTCTCGATGTTCTTGCAACATCACTGATATAATCATTTGAGTCATTTTTTTATATCAAGGAATCCTGTTTGTGTGGGATATACTTATCATCATTGTTAAGTTTGATTCCTTTTCTTAGGTTGCTATTTTTTTTATGATATCATTAATATCAGTACTTTTGCCACAGTCACAGTTCAATCCTGCAGGGTTGAAAATGACAGGTTATTATGATTAGGTTGTGTAACAGAAATTAAAATAATTTAACAGTTTTTTACAAACAATATTACACATTAGATCTACCTAATGGACTAAGATTTATTGATTGATTAGCATTGGTGTCATTAGCACATTCTTAAATGTTTTGTACAACCACAGTTCCTCTGTTTCTCCTGAAGTATGTTTGGCTCTTTTTTATGTTACTTTGTTTAATGTTATTCCTATGACAAACAATGAGCATTGAATAAAAGTACACCAAACTACAAACTGTAGTTACAATTATGAACTCAAAAAATTCACTGAGACAGACATTGAAGCCATGAAGGTTGGTTTTTAAAAAGGAAAAAAATGTGATTTGTCTTGGCAATACAGATATTACAGAGATGTGAATGGTGTCTCTGACTTACTACAATGAGACAAGTCAGTTCTAGTATTGGAGCAAAATAATGGAAATTCTCAATGAATAAGGATGTTATTGCATAAGACACTACTTACCTCTTGGGCAAAACTTGTCCTATCTTGTGCACTAACATCAGGCTTATGTTGCCAGATTGGCCACATAAAATTATGGTAGTACAGTAGAGCCTCGAAAACTCTGCCTAATGTGGACTGAAGGGTGCCGAGTTTGTGAAAATGCTGGGTTATCGGGAATGGGGTTAAAAAAGGATAAGTATGCGTGTTTCCTCAGAAAATATTGTACTGTACTTGTATGTATTGTTTGTTTGAGAATACAACGGAATAAACTGCCCAAGTACCCTTAAACAAAGGAAAAGTACATCTTTTATGAAGGCGTAGAGCCTTTACTACATGAAAATGAAAATTAATGAATACGCTATGTACAGTAATTTACTTGATAAGACAGCCCTCAGAAAAATACTTTGAGGCATAAAGCTGTCTATAATGAAAATTAATTAACTAAGGATTTTTTTGCCCTGCCAGGGTGTGGCCGAGTTATCTGGAGTGTCGGGTTATCGAGTGCCGAGTTTTCGAGGCTCTACTGTATTAGTTCAAACTTAAGGTCTCTTTCTTCAAAATTATTGATCTTGTTCAAGCATTGTTGATTCTTGTTCAGTTATAGTGCATCTTGCAATATTGATCAGTTTTCACATGTCACTTGTGAGTATTTGTGCACAATAATAATTCACACATGATGGCATAGTGATATCATCTGTAATGCAGTGCTGATAGACATAAATGGACACATTCCTCCTTTTTATTTGTCACAGCAGTTTTCTCTCAGGAAAACAAAGGAGTGAATGTGTTGTACTTGCTTCTTTTACAAAATGCTACCCAGGACTTTTTCACATTTGCCTTGGACAAATGTTACAGTTATGTCACACAATTAATGTTATACCCTTTACACAGAACGAAAGAATGTTTCAAGGGGATCTAATGGGATGAATATCTCATTTTTGTCATTTTGGCATTTTTACTCTTTTGACAGAATGCCAAGAATATATTCTACATGAGAATGAAGAAGTATTGATTTTTGTATCTTAGTTCAACAGAAAGTAAATTATACATAATAAAGAATATTAATTATATTTTATTTATAAAAAATTAAAATATATTATGTTGAATTTGATATGGAAAATAAACATTTAATTTATAATAAGATTTTAATAAGCTAATGTAAAGGCATATAATATATTTTCTTAAAGAAACCAGTTTATGTCAACAGTTGAAATAATTACTATATCAGTTTGAATTACATTAAGTTAAGGTACTAATTTTGCTGAAAATTTTAATTTTCAAATTAATGATGATTTAAAGTATTTTAATAATTTTACTAATTTATTTAAACAATAAATTTAAAATAATCAAAAATTATATTCAATTTAATGTTTATTTTTATAAACTATTCCAAAACCTCTGAAACAACAAGGTTTGTTTTTCATTCCAAATGAAAAATATTACAGTTGAGAATATTTAATCGTTTTCTCCCTGACATCATTTATTAATAATTAAAATAGCCATTTATTTTAAAAATAATTTATTATCAAAATATACTATGGTAATCTTAAATAATTTAAACTATGTAGTAATTTAAAGTACAGTTGTCCCTCTATAGTCCGACGTTTTTTAATCCGACATGCTCAGTAGTCCGACGCACCTCCTGTCAAGGTACCTGTCCCCGTTACGTGTCTGCTTGCACAGAAGCATGTTGCGATGTGAATCTCCCCATCCAATTCTTACTCGATGACACACATTTCGTGTGTTTTATGTGAGCAGTTCTGTTCGAACAGTTGGAGTAGAGAATATTGTAAGTTACTGCTAGCAAAACAATGCGAAATATGTAATTATTTTCGGTAATCCGGATACTTTTGGTAATCTGACACACCTTTGGTCCCATACCTGTCGGATTATCAAGGGACAACTGTATTTAAGTTTTAAGAAATTTGTGTTCTAGAGATCAGTTTAGTTTTTTTTAAATGGAAATGAAATATTTTATTTTACAAATGATTCAAATAATCAGTTTAATGAATTATTTTCAAATTGTATATTTATCAAAATAGTTTTGCATTTTTTCTTACAATGATAAAATTTTTATTTTTTACTTGTTGGAGACTATTTTCATTTTAATTTGATTATTGATTTTATTAAAACTATTGTAGTTACAGAAATAGATTGTGAAATTTTGTTGATTTGTTAAAATTATAAATCAGTACTTAGATTTTCATTTCTAGTTATTTTATATGCATTTTCTATTACAAATTCTCTCAGATGTTTTACAATGTTATTAAGGATTAGTAGAAATTTTTAGTATTTTAAAAGATAAAGAAGTAATATTTAAGATCATCTAAATAAATTGAAAATTGATATTGAAAAAGAATACTTTCAGCTCCTTTTAACTGAACAAAGTACGCTTGATTTACCTGATGGTTATATTGCATTTCTTAGTTTTGTAATAAATTAGTTTTTAAGCAAATATACCTTGTGCATGAATAAAAATAAAATATTAAAGGTGAAGTATATGAGTAATAAAGTAGACAGTTATAAATAATAGTTAATTTTTATGATAAATGATTATTGAAAACTATATATAAAATATATAGGCAATGCTTCTAACTTTCAAATAATGTAAAAATTTTAATACTTTGTGCATTTCAATCGTAAAGAGAAATCAGCTCAACAGTAAGTATTTCTGATAAATTGTAAGTCATTTATTAAGGACAAGAGATGGTAAAGTCTAACAGATATATTAGATGTTTTCAGAATGGAATAAGAAGTTGCTGTAATAATGGAGACAAACACATTAAAATTTGTATATTATTTTGTATGAATTACTCTTACTGAATGACAAAACTTTCCAAAAAGAAACATATAGTACTGGAAACTAATTTATCCAGTATTATATACTTACAAATTTATCAACAATATTTTTTATTAAATAACTTAAATAAACTAAAAATTAATAAGTACTTTTGCTTCTATTATTTAAAAGCATCTGCATTAAATGTTAATTTCAGATAACCAACTGTTTAAATATACCACAAAGGAATATTTTTGTTCTGCTGTAGGACAGCTTTAGCTTTTTATGAATATAAGTCACTGTTCAAACTGAATTTGAACATTTATAGCATTTTTGATGGATTGAACAATATTTTAAATGATACATTTGTGTTCTAATAATTCAGATAAAGCATCTTTAGGTTAGATAACAGACAAATGATTTTTTTATGGATTTCATTATTATCTGCATATTTAGCATATATTCTGAGATATGATTTTCTTCATAGTTTGCTTTCTATTCCATATTATATATTTTAGTTGATGTAATTATAGATGGAGATACTAGTGAAGATGATGTCTATATATTCTTTACTTCTTATTGGTAATGTTTTTTTACACATTAAATTTTTTAAATCATACTTTCAAATAATTTTTAGTTTTGGAATTATTCATTTCTTTTTCCAATAATATTTTGTTTTAATTAAGTATATCATAAGAAAAATAATGCATTATCAGTTTTTCCAATAATAATTCTTTCCTCTTTGAGTCATTTGCTTATTCTGTTATCATTTTCTGTTTTCAAATAGCATATTTCTATTCATCTTCATTTGAAAATTTGATAGTGCATTAAAGAAGTAATAAGAAATAATGGTATTTTAAAATATAAATTTTAATATTTAAAAAAATAATGTTAAATATGCATTGGTTTCACTATATAAATACAGTCGACCACCCCATAACACGGGTTCACATAGTTCGGATTCCTATATGACAGCGAAAAAAATGTGGCAGTATTCATACAAACATACTAAAAAAACTCGTATAATTTGTAAAACATCATCGCCGACTTGTGTTGTGACAGGATTGGTCGAATCTAGACCAATAGCGGATATTGCACAAACTGTTGAGTTTAAACGAGCAGCAGATCTCCTAAACCATTTATTATTTAAAGTCCATAAAAATTATATTTATATTAATGATGGCTCCAAAGTTAAGCGAATTTTTCGCAAAAAAAATAATTTATCAGGAAGCACATGAGCGCCATTCGATGATAAGCTCAACGACGAAAACAAGCTTAAGCAATGGCATCGTCAAACGGTGCACACTTGGTAAGCAATCCTACAATTCTTTGTTTATAGCATAGTTTATATGGATTATTCCCAAAAAATTATACGTATTTTGGAAATGTTGAGTCGAATTAGTCTAGAATCGATTAATTTTATGGAAGAAAACCTTTAAAACAGCTGTAGTCCGTAAACTACATACATGCTGGGCTGTGATTGGCTCATGTATTCAAGGACTCTTAGAACATCAATTTCATAAAGAACGGAACGTATCTACCATGTTATGGGGGGTCGACTATATAATTGGAGCAATTTATATTTACATTTTTAAAATCTTTAGATTTTGGTTTGATATTTTTTATCATTGTTATTGGAAGTATAATATTTATTTTGAATAATTTGAGAAATTAAATCAGAAAGTTATATATTTATCTGTCTTAAATGATAGTCAAAAATAAACCAACTTTTCCAACTTAACAACTGCCACTCACTGGATAATAGTACAGTAAGCACAGCATAAACAATCTTTGTAGATCAAGAACAAAACTGCAATTTTGAAAAAATACACTAACATTTTCTGTCAACACTGATTTTCATCTGGTCATTTATGACCAGATGAAAATCAGTATTGATAGATCTATCATAGATTCTATCATTCAGAAAATCATTCTATGACCAGATGATTTTCATCTGGTCATAGAATGCATCAAAGAACACATTACAAAAGTTTAAAACTAACATATGTCAAAAAATACAGTTAATACTGTATTGTTTCATATACACAGTATATTTTTTCATATTATGTAACAATATATGTTAGTTTAAAATTTTTGTAGTTTGTTCATTGGCACATTCCATTTATAGAATGTAAGTGATCTGATGAAGATCAATATTGATTAAAAACATTATTCAGTATATTTTGTTATTGTTATCGAAACTGTGTTGCTATTTATGTTTGTATACTGGCACAATGAAGTGACCTTCTTTATCAACACTTGGCAAGTTTTCAATCTTTATTCAGTTAGAACGCCATGCTACACATTTGCGTTTCGGGTATTCTCTCCTCTTCAGCTAACTCACTCCAATACAGACACCCAACTAGTACATAGCAGAACTTTAGATGACTTAAAAGTTTTTAATGACGACTACCATAAATGCCGTCTTTTTACACTTTTTTACAATGACACAATCGGTTTTCTTGATTTTTAACACGCAGACAAAGTAATTGATAAATAGTACTAGTTAAAACTGTTACATAAAATCATGCTCTTCGTCTTTGTTCTTCCAAGCATATCCTGTAGGCCATCTTTCCAACACTATCATCTAGTCAGCCAATTTGCATATATCACAATATACCTTGATTTAATGAACTGACAGATCAATTGATAGACATCTATTATCTTGAAAAAAATATATAAAACATTTTTAAAAAAACACATCTATCGTTTAAATTCCACCAGGCGTATTTTGTGAACTACTGTCCTGTTATCCAATTTACATATAACTCAAAATACATTAGTATTACATTTTTAATTAAATACCTTTAATTTAAATTAACTAATCTTTTTTTTTACCATTCTATTAATCTAATACACAACTATTTACAATATCTTCATCCAATTTTCATTAATTTTAACGCTTAGATTTTTGTTTATACAATTTTGATGTTTATTTCTTATTATTTCTACACTTTCTTTGAATTTTCTGTCGTAAGTTCTTTTTTCTTTATGCAAAATCTGTATATTTAATTGATCTATATTGCAGTTATTGGTTACGCAGTGATTGTGAAAAACTGAATTTAGATGACTATATTTTAAATCTGATATATGCTCTTTTACACGTGTTTTTAATGTTCTTTTAGTTTCAACTATATAAAAACTATTGATTTTACAAGTGCAGGTTATTTTGTATACAACATTTTTTATTTCGTTTTTATTTTCTATTTGCTTTTTTGAACGTTGTTTAGCATTTAATCTAGATATTAAATTTTTATAGTTTGGGGCAAGCTTTATATTGTTTTTTTGGAGTTCCTTATTAATTTTTTCATACATATGTTTTGTGTACGGAAAACTTAAGTATTTAATTTTTTGCTTTTCTTCATCTTTTTTAACAGGGAAAGCAATACTATTACAGTGGTACCTCAGGATACGAAATTAATCTGTTCCAAAACTGAGGTCGTATCATGAAAATGTCATAAGGTGAATCATTTTTCCCCATACGATTACATGTAAAACCAAATAATTCGTTCTAACACGAAAAACACACTCAAATTAAAGCTAAGTAGTACATTAAAAAAAAGATAACTATAGTAAGGAAAACACTGAAAAATACGTTTTGTAGTTGTAAATGTATAAATAACCATAATAGAATAATAATTGATTTAAAAAAATGTAGTTTTATTTGCACTTTACTTTTGAGGATAGACGACGGTGGAGGTGTAAACTGGTGGTGGAGGAGAGGGAGAAGGGATATGATACTAAAACTTAACTTACATAACATAATGTAACAATAACTTAAAAATAACTTAGAAAAGATAAAAAAAAATTAGTGTTGTTTTTTATATTTTTTTGTTTTAATTTTTATTTGCTGCTTTTTGCTTTTTTTCCTTCACTTCCACCAGAACTTTCGCTGGCTAGAGGTCGCTCAGTAAAATATCTATCCAAAGAGGTTTGGCTTTGCCTACTTTTTAAAATGTTTCTAAAATTACTTAGGCAAATGTCATTACTCCGAGCGGCAATACGGTTAGTGTGAACCTTTTCGGGATGTTTCTTTTCAATAAAATCGATCACTTTCTGATAATACCTCAAGATTTCCTTTATCGAGCGAGATCCTTCCACGACGAAGCAAACGCGGGACTGAGATCGATGAACAGAAGTGAATAAAAAATGGCGCTGCGAACTAATGTAACGTCGTATGGTGAGTTTTTGTTCGTATCATGGAGCAAAAATATGTTCGAATTTCATGTCGTATCCTGAAAATTTCGTATGCTGGGGCGTTCGTATCCTGAGGTACCACTGTATCTATTTTTTGTTGCCAATCATTAATTAATCTGGTAGGGTATCCATTTAAACTAAATTTTTTGTGTAAGTCATTTATATATTTTCTTTTCTTTCCTTGTTATTTTTTAAAATTAAACCAAACATTAAAAATAATTTTTATTATGATAATAGTAAAAGTATTTACATAGGACATCTTCAAAATAAATATTTTATTTAGACACTTGCTTTTGCCAACATTCATATTACTTAATAAAACAGTGTTGCAGCTTAATCTGCATTACCTTCTTGAGTGCAATTGTCAACACTTTTTGATGTGAAAAGTCTGGTACATTATGATTCTCAACAGTAGATTCTTTTAACAGTGTGTGTTGTACTGACCTTCTGGTGCAAGCACTGCTGTGATGCAGTAATAGAAAAGCATCTTTATCTCTGGCAAAAAAAAAGCTGGATTTTTTTACAATAATGCCCAAGTACATTGTACCAGCTAATCAGTGAATGTCTGACAAAAGCACTAGATCCCTTTACTTCTACAGCTTCCTTATTTATCTGACCTGTTCATGTTGTTACTAAAATGAAAGCTCTACTGAAGGGTCATAGAATTAAATCAGCAGACAAGATGAAAAGTGCTGCAGTGATGGCACTCAAGTAGGTAATATTAGTACACTTAAGGGTTTGTTATATACATTTATAATGCATTAATAGTATGTATGATATGAAATTTTAATTAAAAAACACACATATATATATATGTTTTAACAATTTTTGATAAATTTTTATAAACTGAAGCTTTTCATACTTATATATATATATATATAAAAGTATGAAAACTAACTTAACTAATATAAAACACTGCTTTTATTAAGAGCAAACTGATTTGGAATTTTTTTGAGATTTATTTCTGTTTGCTATAATGACACACAGCTTTTATATTTGTTAAGCTTTATTAGGTTTTTTTTGTTGTAAAGGAAACTAATCTATAGTGTGCATTTTAATATTGCAGTAAATTTTATTAAAAATACACTTTTCTTCCATTTTTTTAAAAACCTAACTTTAGGTATGTAGCTATACATTTTATGTAAATAAATGTATAAACAGAAACAGAAAAAAAAATTTATATTGTATAATTGCCTAACCTGAAAATGATATGATTTTGGTATTTAAAAAGTCTTTCCAATAAAAATTTTACAGTAAAATTAATTATTAAAGTTTACATTGTTGGTTTATGAGTATGTTCAATTTAGGTGAAATTGTAAAGTAAATATTTTATTAATTTCATAAATTACAAAATAATAATATATAGTTTTTGTTTTTATATGGATCTTATAATTTAATTTTTTATTTTACAATTAATTTTTTTCATCTACTCAGAATGAAGTTTTTTGCAACAAATCAAACCTGAAGAGTAATCATTCTCGGAAAAAAAGTTCTAATAAATCTAAAAAGAACGATAAAAAAATAGATCTAGTGACCACTGTTAAAGAAGAAAATATACTAGGTAAACTATGTTTTCATTTGTTTAAAAACTAAACATATATTATCTTAAAATATTGTTTTAATTAATTTTTATCAGTTTCTATTGTATTCTTTTAGAATAATATTAATGTTAAAAGTAAAATATGACTGTTTTACAGTAAAATTTTACAGTAAAAGTCTTGAATGGTAAAAACAAGAAAATATATTTCAGATATATAATCAGAAGAAAATTTATTGTCAAATTACTGTTTTCAGTCATAAGAATACAGCAAAAATGTACTTTACTGTATTCTTATGCTTGAAAACAATGCTTTAAATTTTTCAAAAATATTTACCAGTAAACTCTTTTTTCAGTTTAAATATTATACAAAATTTGTTAATTTAATATTTCTAGATCACAATGAAATCAAACAATGGCTGGATTTAAATTGGACTAATTTTCTGCTACTATTAATAATTATTGTGTAATTAATTAGTCAGTATTTAATTTTTAATACTAGTGCTAAAGTAGCATAATTTAAATTTGACAATTGTTTGGTGTTGTTATAAACTTTTGGGCTTTGAGATGTGTATATATTCAAGATAATAAATAATAATGTGTTAATTTTTTCCATGTTATGATACTTATTATCTTAAAAAATTAACATTAAAAATTTTTTTACTAGAAAAATATGAGTTTCACAGAATGATTAGTAGATTAACTGTACGTGTTTTCATATATTTGTTTTTTTAACTAAACATGTAGTTTAAAGATCCAGATATAAACGTTTTTCAGTTGAGATCATTATTTTAAGAGAAAAATGATAATAGAATTTTTTCCCAGAAAATATTGTTTCTGGCATTGGTTGCACTTTTTTCTGATTTTCTTTTTTGTAGAGTTCTTGTACTGTTGCGATAAAACTGTTTTTGACTGTTTTTAAATTCTTTAGAATGAAAACAATGTATCAATGCATTAAAAATGAAAAAATACAATTTTAAACCCTACAGAAATCAGGAGTATACAAGTTCTCACTATAAAATATCAAGAACAACAAAAATATATTTATCTTGCAGCACAAGTAGAAATATATAAAAATGAATATTAATACATTATTGGCAAAGCTATATAAAATGATCTGTAGATTTGTTAAAATTTTCAAATTAGAAAGTCATTTAAATCTGAAAGAAGTTTAAATTAGAAAGTAACAGTCATATGAAAACATAGAAAAATAAACCTTTAAAATCATTTTTGCAAAAAGAAAACTATTTTGCTTTTAAAAGATGTTTTAAATTAATTAAAATATCTAAAACTGGGGCAGTTGTTTTCATTTAAACTAAAATTTATTTCAGATTTCATTTCATCTTGAAATTAAGAATGAAATTGTTTATTAAGTTGTAATATTGTTTATAGATGATGATGATTAACTAATTTTTCAATCCTATTAGTACTCATATTTTAGTATTAAATTTTTCCTAGAAATAATAATATTTAATATAAAATTATTTTTGATCTGATTTGATAAAAATTATATTCATTGTATCTCTAAGAAAATAGTAAATAATATTTATTGAAGTATAATTTATTTGTCTAAATTTATTATATCTTACATTCTTAATTCATTAATAACATCATGAGGACATTATTAATGTATCAATTTGAGTTTTTTAGTGTTCTGAAAATTAATGAATTTTTAATATGATGGATTATGATATTTAATGTAAGCATTGATTGATTTTTAATATTTATTTATTTTATAGAATCTGGCTTAGAAAATTCAGATACTGATGATACAGAACAATCAGCTACTGGTAGCATAACTGGTAACATTTATGTATCTTCAACAAACAGAGGTACAAAAAGACAGTTTCTGGATGAGATAGGTAAGATTTTTACATAAATATATATGCAATGAAACCCTTTCATTCTTCCATCTGTCTACTTGTATGACTTAACATTTGTATGTTTGTCCTGGAATTTGAACCATAATTGTCCTGTCCAAGTTTGAGTCATAGGGTCAGTGTCATGTTGGTTCTCATTTGCTAAGCATCATTTGTAGTCTCTGTGAAATTTTGTTATTTTATTTTATTTTATACTATACTTGGTTATTTTAAAATAATTTAATTGAAAATAGTTTAAGTGTAATTGTTGGCCAAAAAAGGTTTAAATTAATGATTCAACCAAGCCTAAAAGGAAAGTAGTGAGAATGAGAATTGAATTGAAAAATAATTCATTATGAAATTTGAAAGTAGAATTTGTGTCTTTTACTAGACCATTCAATATGATATGGTGAAATCTACCATATCATCTATATTGAAAAATAAAGTGACTAATGTAACTGAATCAGTGACAGTTCTTTCTGTGAATAGGACCCCTTTAATTGAAAAAATGAAAAAATTTCAGTTAGTCTAGATTAACAAAAAACAATTTACTGGTGACTGTTTCTGAAACAATAATTTATGAAAAAGCAAAGCAGTTTCATGAGACCTTAAGTGAGACATTCCTAGAACCAGTGTCTAAAGTGATGAATTTAAGTCAAGTAGGGAAGTGATTTGATAGGTTTAAGAAGTGAGATGGCTTTCATAGTGTTGTAAGGCATGGGAGGCTGCCAATGCTAACAAACACAATGCGGAAAAGTTTTTTGGGGAATTTAAAAACTTTATAGTAGGTGAGGTATTTACTCCTGACCAAGTTTTTAATTGTGTTGAAAGCTGTTAAAGAACATTTTAAAAAATGTTTTAATATCCTGTGAGTGTTTTTGCCATATTTATAAATGTCATTTTCAGACAGAACCAGAATGAAATAGATTTTCTAAGAAGTTCTTAAATTGAAACAAAAACGGCATTAGCCGCTTAGAACATAACAAGTTTAAAAATAAAGAATTAGATTTAAAATAAGTAACAGTGTTGTGGATGTGTCTTACTGTGTAGAGAATAAGAATGGCATTAGCCATTTAGACCATAATGCAAAACTTAGAATATTAATTTAAATTCACGTAATCTCTTAAATCAGTAAAATTGTTGGCATGACATCCACTCTACGTATTTAAGTTACTTAACAAGATTGTGTTGAAACTGGCCTCTTCTGGAAGAAGATGCCTGTGAAAACCTACATCACAAAAGAGAAGAAATTACTGTTTGAACACGAGGCCATGAAAGACAGGCTTACACTCTTGTTTTGTGCTAATGCTGGTGGGACCTCAAAATTAAACTTTTGCTTGTCTATCACTCTGAAAATTCAAATGTGTTTAAGAATGTTATAATTATAAAAGTAAACTCAGTGTAATGTGGGCTAATAGTAAAGCTTGGCTAACAAGGCAGTTCTTCACTGATCTATGAAGTGTTTGTCTCAAGTGTGAGAAAGTAACTGGGGGAGAAAAATTTATTGCACAAAATCTTCTGGTAAATGAAAAAACTCCTACTTATTCTCCAGGTCTGGAAGATTTGCTCACAACCTTTTATAGAACCTTTTTAAATAAATATTCAGTACATTATCACCTTTAGAATGACTAATGTTTTCAATCCTTTGTTTGGATCTTCATCAAGTCAAGTATTCTAGAATCGGAACATTTTCAGTATCGTTGCAAACAATTTCATAAATATGTTTTTTTTTTTTTTTTAATGTTCAGTTTATCGAATGTTTCTCCAGGTTTAAATTCATTGTGTGACATCATTATTGTAAAGTGTGATTACAAGCAATTTAAACAGATATTGCTTCAAATTTTAATGTTATAAATGCATCAGATTATGGTTTTAATGTAATACCTGCCATGCGTAGGATACTCGTTTTTATTTTTTGAAATGAATACTTCTCCCTTGTTTTTTAGCCATATATATTTCTAGCAGTTCCAAAGCCCTAATGTTTTCTAATTGTTTGGCTCTCCTAATGATTGTGGCATTCTGTAGATAGGCCTGGATTTTGCTGTCTGCAATATAAATGGCTAAGGTAGTGGTGAGCTTGTTGTGGCTGATATTGTACTTATGTTCAGCTAATATAGTAACAGACCAAAGAGTTCCCAGGAATTGGAGTACATCAGTTTCATCACATACACTACAAAAAAACAACATATCAACATGCTTGAAGTAGTGAATGTTGATATGTTGGGACAACATTACCCCCTTTATATTTCATCCACACTGTCAGGAAAGAAATATTCATTTTTCTTGGTTATTATAATTTTAAATTATAATATAATTCATATTTATGTAATACATCAAATAGATGTAATCTTCAATGTAATTTTATAATATAACTTTATTTTGCCAGATTAGTAAAAGAAAGGACTGATGAAGGGCAAATAGCTTGAAATACATTTCCATTCTTTTGGTTAATAAAGTCTGTTTGATCAATTACATAGAAGTTCATGTGTAATAAGTTTTCTGAAGCAATTTTAGACTCAATGTCAACAATTCTTTTTATTATTGGATAAAAGGATACAATAAGAGGAAATATTAAAGATGCAATTGAGTAATGGTGAACCTTAAACTGAAATATAGATGGTTTTTTGATGTATTCTAAATCTTAGAAATTTATTTGGTCTTTATTTGCTTTTTTGTATTAAGATAAAGTATACAAATAAGTCAAAGTCATAGTCATTTCTTGGATACAAGATAAGAATGTTATCATCAAGATGAAAATATTCTAAAGTAGGATATACTGTATATAATAATAGGTATGTTGAATGGTACTGCTATAGTTGTCCTTAGCACAGTTTTGGTTAGAAATGCAGAGAGCATTGAATGCATTAGTATATTTATTTTTTGAAGATAAATTTTTTTGTTGGTATGAAAATAATTGCGAAGTAAATTTGTGTTAAGATCTCTATGACTATAAGTTATTGGTATATTGACATTTTGTTTTATATCATAAGTTCTTTTGTGCACATTACTGTTTCAAAAATGAAATGGAAGAATAGAAAGGAAATACATCAGCTTTACTTAATGAAAAGCTTACCTATATATATTTCCTTTGTTTAATTTGAAATTATATTAATTTTTTATTTTTGTTGCTGTTATAAAAGTTTCCTGTAATCCAAAGAACATTGTTTAGAATTTAAACCTTAAAACATTTATTTGGAACATGTTTTGATATTTTTGTGGTTTGATTTCCAACAAACAGAAGAGGTCAAAAATTAATTGAAAAAAGTAGTTATTGTATATTTTTGTGATAAACTATTTTTTTTTTTTACAATGTTGTTTCTGTAATTTTAATATTTTTGTGGTTTGATTTCCAACAAACAGAAGAGGTCAAAAATTAATTGAAAAAAGTAGAATTTAAACCTTAAAACATTTATTTGGAACATGTTTTGATATTTTTGTGGTTTGATTTCCAACAAACAGAAGAGGTCAAAAATTAATTGAAAAAAGTAGTTATTGTATATTTTTGTGATAAACTATTTTTTTTTTTTACAATGTTGTTTCTGTAATTTTAATATTTTTGTGGTTTGATTTCCAACAAACAGAAGAGGTCAAAAATTAATTGAAAAAAGTAGTTATTGTATATTTTTGTGATAAACTATTTTTTTTTTTTACAATGTTGTTTCTGTAATTTTAATATTTTTGTGGTTTGATTTCCAACAAACAGAAGAGGTCAAAAATTAATTGAAAAAAGTAGTTATTGTATATTTTTGTGATAAACTATTTTTTTTTTTTACAATGTTGTTTCTGTAATTTTAATATTTTTGTGGTTTGATTTCCAACAAACAGAAGAGGTCAAAAATTAATTGAAAAAAGTAGTTATTGTATATTTTTGTGATAAACTATTTTTTTTTTTTACAATGTTGTTTCTGTAATTTTAATATTTTTGTGGTTTGATTTCCAACAAACAGAAGAGGTCAAAAATTAATTGAAAAAAGTAGTTATTGTATATTTTTGTGATAAACTATTTTTTTTTTTTACAATGTTGTTTCTGTAATTTTAATATTTTTGTGGTTTGATTTCCAACAAACAGAAGAGGTCAAAAATTAATTGAAAAAAGTAGTTATTGTATATTTTTGTGATAAACTATTTTTTTTTTTTACAATGTTGTTTCTGTAATTTTAATATTTTTGTGGTTTGATTTCCAACAAACAGAAGAGGTCAAAAATTAATTGAAAAAAGTAGTTATTGTATATTTTTGTGATAAACTATTTTTTTTTTTTACAATGTTGTTTCTGTAATTTTAATATTTTTGTGGTTTGATTTCCAACAAACAGAAGAGGTCAAAAATTAATTGAAAAAAGTAGTTATTGTATATTTTTGTGATAAACTATTTTTTTTTTTTACAATGTTGTTTCTGTAATTTTAATATTTTTGTGGTTTGATTTCCAACAAACAGAAGAGGTCAAAAATTAATTGAAAAAAGTAGTTATTGTATATTTTTGTGATAAACTATTTTTTTTTTTTACAATGTTGTTTCTGTAATTTTAATATTTTTGTGGTTTGATTTCCAACAAACAGAAGAGGTCAAAAATTAATTGAAAAAAGTAGTTATTGTATATTTTTGTGATAAACTATTTTTTTTTTTTACAATGTTGTTTCTGTAATTTTAATATTTTTGTGGTTTGATTTCCAACAAACAGAAGAGGTCAAAAATTAATTGAAAAAAGTAGTTATTGTATATTTTTGTGATAAACTATTTTTTTTTTTTACAATGTTGTTTCTGTAATTTTAATATTTTTGTGGTTTGATTTCCAACAAACAGAAGAGGTCAAAAATTAATTGAAAAAAGTAGTTATTGTATATTTTTGTGATAAACTATTTTTTTTTTT
Organism: Centruroides sculpturatus; assembly: GCF_000671375.1. Taxonomy (NCBI): domain Eukaryota; kingdom Metazoa; phylum Arthropoda; class Arachnida; order Scorpiones; family Buthidae; genus Centruroides; species Centruroides sculpturatus. The sequence continues at coordinate 115,712 of NW_019384959.1, read as the reverse complement.
TACAATGTTGTTTCTGTAATTTTAATATTTTTGTGGTTTGATTTCCAACAAACAGAAGAGGTCAAAAATTAATTGAAAAAAGTAGTTATTGTATATTTTTGTGATAAACTATTTTTTTTTTTTACAATGTTGTTTCTGTAATTTTAATATTTTTGTGGTTTGATTTCCAACAAACAGAAGAGGTCAAAAATTAATTGAAAAAAGTAGTTATTGTATATTTTTGTGATAAACTATTTTTTTTTTTTACAATGTTGTTTCTGTAATTTTAATATTTTTGTGGTTTGATTTCCAACAAACAGAAGAGGTCAAAAATTAATTGAAAAAAGTAGTTATTGTATATTTTTGTGATAAACTATTTTTTTTTTTTACAATGTTGTTTCTGTAATTTTAATATTTTTGTGGTTTGATTTCCAACAAACAGAAGAGGTCAAAAATTAATTGAAAAAAGTAGTTATTGTATATTTTTGTGATAAACTATTTTTTTTTTTTACAATGTTGTTTCTGTAATTTTAATATTTTTGTGGTTTGATTTCCAACAAACAGAAGAGGTCAAAAATTAATTGAAAAAAGTAGTTATTGTATATTTTTGTGATAAACTATTTTTTTTTTTTACAATGTTGTTTCTGTAATTTTAATATTTTTGTGGTTTGATTTCCAACAAACAGAAGAGGTCAAAAATTAATTGAAAAAAGTAGTTATTGTATATTTTTGTGATAAACTATTTTTTTTTTTTACAATGTTGTTTCTGTAATTTTAATATTTTTGTGGTTTGATTTCCAACAAACAGAAGAGGTCAAAAATTAATTGAAAAAAGTAGTTATTGTATATTTTTGTGATAAACTATTTTTTTTTTTTACAATGTTGTTTCTGTAATTTTAATATTTTTGTGGTTTGATTTCCAACAAACAGAAGAGGTCAAAAATTAATTGAAAAAAGTAGTTATTGTATATTTTTGTGATAAACTATTTTTTTTTTTTACAATGTTGTTTCTGTAATTTTAATATTTTTGTGGTTTGATTTCCAACAAACAGAAGAGGTCAAAAATTAATTGAAAAAAGTAGTTATTGTATATTTTTGTGATAAACTATTTTTTTTTTTTACAATGTTGTTTCTGTAATTTTAATATTTTTGTGGTTTGATTTCCAACAAACAGAAGAGGTCAAAAATTAATTGAAAAAAGTAGTTATTGTATATTTTTGTGATAAACTATTTTTTTTTTTTACAATGTTGTTTCTGTAATTTTAATATTTTTGTGGTTTGATTTCCAACAAACAGAAGAGGTCAAAAATTAATTGAAAAAAGTAGTTATTGTATATTTTTGTGATAAACTATTTTTTTTTTTTACAATGTTGTTTCTGTAATTTTAATATTTTTGTGGTTTGATTTCCAACAAACAGAAGAGGTCAAAAATTAATTGAAAAAAGTAGTTATTGTATATTTTTGTGATAAACTATTTTTTTTTTTTACAATGTTGTTTCTGTAATTTTAATATTTTTGTGGTTTGATTTCCAACAAACAGAAGAGGTCAAAAATTAATTGAAAAAAGTAGTTATTGTATATTTTTGTGATAAACTATTTTTTTTTTTTACAATGTTGTTTCTGTAATTTTAATATTTTTGTGGTTTGATTTCCAACAAACAGAAGAGGTCAAAAATTAATTGAAAAAAGTAGTTATTGTATATTTTTGTGATAAACTATTTTTTTTTTTTACAATGTTGTTTCTGTAATTTTAATATTTTTGTGGTTTGATTTCCAACAAACAGAAGAGGTCAAAAATTAATTGAAAAAAGTAGTTATTGTATATTTTTGTGATAAACTATTTTTTTTTTTTACAATGTTGTTTCTGTAATTTTAATATTTTTGTGGTTTGATTTCCAACAAACAGAAGAGGTCAAAAATTAATTGAAAAAAGTAGTTATTGTATATTTTTGTGATAAACTATTTTTTTTTTTTACAATGTTGTTTCTGTAATTTTAATATTTTTGTGGTTTGATTTCCAACAAACAGAAGAGGTCAAAAATTAATTGAAAAAAGTAGTTATTGTATATTTTTGTGATAAACTATTTTTTTTTTTTACAATGTTGTTTCTGTAATTTTAATATTTTTGTGGTTTGATTTCCAACAAACAGAAGAGGTCAAAAATTAATTGAAAAAAGTAGTTATTGTATATTTTTGTGATAAACTATTTTTTTTTTTTACAATGTTGTTTCTGTAATTTTAATATTTTTGTGGTTTGATTTCCAACAAACAGAAGAGGTCAAAAATTAATTGAAAAAAGTAGTTATTGTATATTTTTGTGATAAACTATTTTTTTTTTTTACAATGTTGTTTCTGTAATTTTAATATTTTTGTGGTTTGATTTCCAACAAACAGAAGAGGTCAAAAATTAATTGAAAAAAGTAGTTATTGTATATTTTTGTGATAAACTATTTTTTTTTTTTACAATGTTGTTTCTGTAATTTTAATATTTTTGTGGTTTGATTTCCAACAAACAGAAGAGGTCAAAAATTAATTGAAAAAAGTAGTTATTGTATATTTTTGTGATAAACTATTTTTTTTTTTTACAATGTTGTTTCTGTAATTTTAATATTTTTGTGGTTTGATTTCCAACAAACAGAAGAGGTCAAAAATTAATTGAAAAAAGTAGTTATTGTATATTTTTGTGATAAACTATTTTTTTTTTTTACAATGTTGTTTCTGTAATTTTAATATTTTTGTGGTTTGATTTCCAACAAACAGAAGAGGTCAAAAATTAATTGAAAAAAGTAGTTATTGTATATTTTTGTGATAAACTATTTTTTTTTTTTACAATGTTGTTTCTGTAATTTTAATATTTTTGTGGTTTGATTTCCAACAAACAGAAGAGGTCAAAAATTAATTGAAAAAAGTAGTTATTGTATATTTTTGTGATAAACTATTTTTTTTTTTTACAATGTTGTTTCTGTAATTTTAATATTTTTGTGGTTTGATTTCCAACAAACAGAAGAGGTCAAAAATTAATTGAAAAAAGTAGTTATTGTATATTTTTGTGATAAACTATTTTTTTTTTTTACAATGTTGTTTCTGTAATTTTAATATTTTTGTGGTTTGATTTCCAACAAACAGAAGAGGTCAAAAATTAATTGAAAAAAGTAGTTATTGTATATTTTTGTGATAAACTATTTTTTTTTTTTACAATGTTGTTTCTGTAATTTTAATATTTTTGTGGTTTGATTTCCAACAAACAGAAGAGGTCAAAAATTAATTGAAAAAAGTAGTTATTGTATATTTTTGTGATAAACTATTTTTTTTTTTTACAATGTTGTTTCTGTAATTTTAATATTTTTGTGGTTTGATTTCCAACAAACAGAAGAGGTCAAAAATTAATTGAAAAAAGTAGTTATTGTATATTTTTGTGATAAACTATTTTTTTTTTTTACAATGTTGTTTCTGTAATTTTAATATTTTTGTGGTTTGATTTCCAACAAACAGAAGAGGTCAAAAATTAATTGAAAAAAGTAGTTATTGTATATTTTTGTGATAAACTATTTTTTTTTTTTACAATGTTGTTTCTGTAATTTTAATATTTTTGTGGTTTGATTTCCAACAAACAGAAGAGGTCAAAAATTAATTGAAAAAAGTAGTTATTGTATATTTTTGTGATAAACTATTTTTTTTTTTTACAATGTTGTTTCTGTAATTTTAATATTTTTGTGGTTTGATTTCCAACAAACAGAAGAGGTCAAAAATTAATTGAAAAAAGTAGTTATTGTATATTTTTGTGATAAACTATTTTTTTTTTTTACAATGTTGTTTCTGTAATTTTAATATTTTTGTGGTTTGATTTCCAACAAACAGAAGAGGTCAAAAATTAATTGAAAAAAGTAGTTATTGTATATTTTTGTGATAAACTATTTTTTTTTTTTACAATGTTGTTTCTGTAATTTTAATATTTTTGTGGTTTGATTTCCAACAAACAGAAGAGGTCAAAAATTAATTGAAAAAAGTAGTTATTGTATATTTTTGTGATAAACTATTTTTTTTTTTTACAATGTTNTGTTCTGGAGTTTTTAGTATTTCAAACTCAAAGTTATAAATTTTCTTTTATTTTATTGTTAAATTGAAACGCGATTTTTAGATTACATTTTATCATATATTTAGTTTAATTTATTTATTATACATAAAAGTTGTAATAAGTTCAAATTCAAACGAATTTCGAACGAATGATTCCATTACAACGAAAACTATTAAAACCTGAAGATGGCCTATACGAATTGGCCAAAAACGTTTGGAATAAACAAAAATACCTCGGCAAAAAATTCAGGTGTGTGTGATTTATTATTATAAATAGATAGCATTGCTGAGAAGGTAGATAGATTGTTTGTTCATTATGTAACTTTATGCAATGTGCAGTATATACTTCAGTTTACAAGTGAATTAAATTTTTATTTAACAATATTTTTATAAATAGATTTTTAACATTTATTATATTTAGAAAATTACTAAATCAGATAACATTTTTTTTCTTCTTTTCAGATGGTCCACAAAAAAAGAAAAGAATATTACCAGATGAAAAGGATATACGCATTCCATTAGAATATGGGTACAATTTTATTTTCATTGCTTATAAATATTTATGTCATGTGAAAAAATTAGGAACTATAATTAGATTTATTTTTAAAATCGAACGTTAATCACTATAAAAAATTTAATAATAATAATTTTTTATGCTGTAAATATGGAAAGAGAGAAATCACGTAAACTTGTGAACAATAATATGTAAAGTCAAGTTTATATGGTTATTTAGCTATATTTTAAAAAGTAGTAAGATTTTACAATATACAAATAAATGTCTTTTTGTCTTAATAATGTCTAATAATAATAGTAAATGTCTTTTGAGGATATTTTTTTTTAAATTGGATTAAATTTTTTCAATATTTCTTAATATTCCTCTAAAGTATATTTATTTGTGAGTGATCTTGATAAATATAGTTATTTTATTATTATTATTAATAGATAGCTAATTTTCAATTTGTATTTTAAAAGAATCAATAGAAAGCAGTTTCAGCAATTATTTTATGACCTACCTATTGTTGAAATAAATTATTTTAAGAAATTAACAAATTATTTAATTTAGTTGATGTTTTAGTTAGTACATGGAGATTAATCCCAGAGGTTTATCAAGAGGTTCTGAGAGTTGCTGCTTTTGAGAATTGAGAATTTGTTATCTGTCTATATTACTATTTTTGTGCAAATACCTTGCTCTATCTTTTCACAATTATATTAGTCATTCACATGTACTATGCTGAATTTTACTGAAGATATGTCTTAGATTTGCTGCATTACATTATTTATTTTTTTTAATTTTCACTTTTTCAATAAGATATTAATATGAAAATTATTCAGCAATAATTAAAGTCAACTTGCATTATTAGTTAGTTTGCATGCATTTTGAAAAACATGAATGAATCATAATATTAAAAAAGAAAAAATGTAAAAGCAATACTTAATTGCACATTTCATCTTTCTAATAAAAATATGGAATATATGCTAAAAGTTGTTTTTGACTCATTATTACTTTTTAATTGATATTTAGCTTTTGATTTTTCTTGCTTTAAGAAAGTATTCAAGTATAGTTAATATATGATCTGTGTATTATAACTGCTGCTATGACTTCTGTTGACAGAACAATTGGGTATAGTGAAGATGGTTCAAAAGAAACTTTGCACCACTGCTTTATCTTTCAAATATAGATGGACTATATTGTGTTGGAATGAAAGAATTATATTAATGTGCATTCTTCATGTTTGGACCTTGATTAACTATAAATGAACTTCCAATGCAAACCAGAAGTCATGTTATTTCAATTCAAAAATTTTCCCCAAAGGTATTAGATAGATGACTGGCACAACTCTATTGTTAAAGGAAAAGTGTGATGTACAGGGGCAAGACACTAGTAATTTGAGATGGAGAGCATATATTTTAAATGAAATAAATTAAAAATATGATTAAAAATTACAGCTTGGCATTGTGATGATGTTACAATAAATAATTGTTCATTAGTATTAGATATTTTCAAAAGTAAAAACTATCACAAAACTTCAAAACATTATTGAACTTGTTTTTGAAAAACTATTTTAAAAAAATTGTTTATAAATTTTCATTTATTGAGTATTTCTGTTTTATGATAAGAATTAGTTTTTATATTGAAAATAACATATAATATCAGTATAATTTTAGTATAAATAATATATCATTTCTTGAAGGAAATTTATGATTGAATGGAAAAGTTTTAAAAGTATTATAACCACAATACACCTTAAGTTGCTGAGAAATTTATTAAAAAATGCAAATAATGTTTTCAGCCAAATCTATTGGCCATCCTCAGGTTAAAAGAGAAAAATAAACATATTCTAAAATATATAAATTTGAATATAAATACAATGGAAGAAATTTAAATACAAAATTAATGGAAGAAATATAACATAAAATGTTGCATGCAGAAATTTTTTATACATGTATAAAAAATTAAAATATTATAACAAACTATACATACAGTATATAAATACACGTATAAGATAAATAAAATTAAATAACAAAGTATTACAACATTATATAATAATATCGTATATAATATACAAAAAAAATGCAAGAAATGCATAAACAAAAAATAAAGGCATAAATTATGAGCTTTCAAACTTTTTAATTAAGTACTTCCACACAGATGGTAACCCTTCAGCATCCTTAGCATCATTCAGCTTGCATTTATAAATTTCAATCTTTTCTGTGCTCATCACTAAAGTCGGAGCGTGCACAGGCTTAACAATATTTGCTTCCTCCCGTTTTACTATGGGGCCATCAGCCTGCGCTACCTGAGATAGTATTGTGGCATTGGATCCCTTACTGGCATTGTATTTGTGCTCTCTCAGTCTGACTCCCGAATTTCTTGTAGTAACACCAATGTAGTTTTTCTCAGCAACTTAAGGTGTTGTATTGTGGTTTGCACTTTGCTGAGTGAGTTTATTTGAATATTTAAAAGTATTAGGTTGTTTGGAAAGTAATTTCGTTTTTTTACCTCTAGACGGATTAGTGGTATTTTTCCTGCTATTTTTATTCTAAACCATATTATCGTTATATATTTTGAAAGCTAGCATTTTAAGGCTTATATGTAAAAAATTTTGTTTGATTTTGTGCAATTTTTATTTTTTGTGTCCCATCAAATATGGAAGATTGAAAGCAGCATTTTCGGCATATTTTGCTCTTTTATTACTGAAAAGGTAAGAATGCTGTTCAAGTGAGAAAAAAGTTGTGAGACATGTATGGAGAAGATGTATTGACAGGACGACTGGTTTACGAAATTTCATTCTTGCCAAAACTGGTTTACAAAATTTCGTTCTGGCAATTTCAATATTGAAGATGCACCACGTTCCGTATGGGCAGTTGAAGCCAGTGAAAACAAAATAAAGGTACTGATTGAAGCAAACTGCCGAATAACAACACGTGAAATCGCTAAGAGATTAAATTTGTCAAATTGAACTGTTTATGATTACTTGAAACGAATTGGTTTTGTTTCAAAGCTTGATATACGCGTTCCACATGTTCTTAAGGTGATATGCTATCTTTGGTGGGATTTTAAGGAAATTTTTTTTTTTGGAGCTTTTACCAGACAATTTAACAATTGATTCAAAAGTGTACTGCCATCAAGTAAACAAATTGAGTAATATCATCAAACAGAAAAGGCGGCCAGAATTGATCAACAAAACAGGTGTAGTGTTTTACCATGNAAAGAATCAATAGAAAGCAGTTTCAGCAATTATTTTATGACCTACCTATTGTTGAAATAAATTATTTTAAGAAATTAACAAATTATTTAATTTAGTTGATGTTTTAGTTAGTACATGGAGATTAATCCCAGAGGTTTATCAAGAGGTTCTGAGAGTTGCTGCTTTTGAGAATTGAGAATTTGTTATCTGTCTATATTACTATTTTTGTGCAAATACCTTGCTCTATCTTTTCACAATTATATTAGTCATTCACATGTACTATGCTGAATTTTACTGAAGATATGTCTTAGATTTGCTGCATTACATTATTTATTTTTTTAATTTTCACTTTTTCAATAAGATATTAATATGAAAATTATTCAGCAATAATTAAAGTCAACTTGCATTATTAGTTAGTTTGCATGCATTTTGAAAAACATGAATGAATCATAATATTAAAAAAGAAAAAATGTAAAAGCAATACTTAATTGCACATTTCATCTTTCTAATAAAAATATGGAATATATGCTAAAAGTTGTTTTTGACTCATTATTACTTTTTAATTGATATTTAGCTTTTGATTTTTCTTGCTTTAAGAAAGTATTCAAGTATAGTTAATATATGATCTGTGTATTATAACTGCTGCTATGACTTCTGTTGACAGAACAATTGGGTATAGTGAAGATGGTTCAAAAGAAACTTTGCACCACTGCTTTATCTTTCAAATATAGATGGACTATATTGTGTTGGAATGAAAGAATTATATTAATGTGCATTCTTCATGTTTGGACCTTGATTAACTATAAATGAACTTCCAATGCAAACCAGAAGTCATGTTATTTCAATTCAAAAATTTTCCCCAAAGGTATTAGATAGATGACTGGCACAACTCTATTGTTAAAGGAAAAGTGTGATGTACAGGGGCAAGACACTAGTAATTTGAGATGGAGAGCATATATTTTAAATGAAATAAATTAAAAATATGATTAAAAATTACAGCTTGGCATTGTGATGATGTTACAATAAATAATTGTTCATTAGTATTAGATATTTTCAAAAGTAAAAACTATCACAAAACTTCAAAACATTATTGAACTTGTTTTTGAAAAACTATTTTAAAAAAATTGTTTATAAATTTTCATTTATTGAGTATTTCTGTTTTATGATAAGAATTAGTTTTTATATTGAAAATAACATATAATATCAGTATAATTTTAGTATAAATAATATATCATTTCTTGAAGGAAATTTATGATTGAATGGAAAAGTTTTAAAAGTATTATAACCACAATACACCTTAAGTTGCTGAGAAATTTATTAAAAAATGCAAATAATGTTTTCAGCCAAATCTATTGGCCATCCTCAGGTTAAAAGAGAAAAATAAACATATTCTAAAATATATAAATTTGAATATAAATACAATGGAAGAAATTTAAATACAAAATTAATGGAAGAAATATAACATAAAATGTTGCATGCAGAAATTTTTTATACATGTATAAAAAATTAAAATATTATAACAAACTATACATACAGTATATAAATACACGTATAAGATAAATAAAATTAAATAACAAAGTATTACAACATTATATAATAATATCGTATATAATATACAAAAAAAATGCAAGAAATGCATAAACAAAAAATAAAGGCATAAATTATGAGCTTTCAAACTTTTTAATTAAGTACTTCCACACAGATGGTAACCCTTCAGCATCCTTAGCATCATTCAGCTTGCATTTATAAATTTCAATCTTTTCTGTGCTCATCACTAAAGTCGGAGCGTGCACAGGCTTAACAATATTTGCTTCCTCCCGTTTTACTATGGGGCCATCAGCCTGCGCTACCTGAGATAGTATTGTGGCATTGGATCCCTTACTGGCATTGTATTTGTGCTCTCTCAGTCTGACTCCCGAATTTCTTGTAGTAACACCAATGTAGTTTTTCTCAGCAACTTAAGGTGTTGTATTGTGGTTTGCACTTTGCTGAGTGNAGTCTCAAAGCAACAACAATGACACCTGATTGATAGGAAAGCTAGAACAAGGGAGAACAAAATTCTACTATCAGTTTTTATTGAAGTAAACCCGACCAAAGGCACAAAAGAAATTGAAAATTTCAATATTCTGAAATCTGTGGGCAAATTTGAGATGCTTGCTTAAATAAAAAAATCAAATAACAGGGTTTGCGCTTAAAAATTGTGAAATTTTGTACAGAGGAATTTGAAAATTGTGTTAGTGCAAAACTAGAAACAGCATTATTTGTGGATATCCCCTAATTTTTGAACCATGTTAGAGCAAAACTGTGTTGTAGAAGTTCTGTATTGTATCAGGGATACCTATATTTATTTTATATATAATATAATTATTTAAATATAAATAAATATATATATATTTTTAAAACAGATATTTGCAATAACTATATTTTTGCAAAATTGATAGTAGTAAAGAAAACTAAAGAGAAGAGAATTAAATACTATGGAAACTTGATTTTCCAAATTTGATGGGACCAGAAGTTTTTGCATAAACAAAATTTCAGATAATCTAGAAAGTTTTTTTTTTTGTGTTTTGGGTATATTGTGAAATTTGCGAATTTAACACATTTGTCAGAAATTTAATTGTAAATGGCTCTCTGATAGAAAAAACTCTCTTCACGAGAATCAGATCGGAGGTCACTGGTTGTAACAACAAGTCAGTGGGAAAGTTGGCAGTTAGCTGTCAAGAATGCATCATCATCGTTAACAATGGACAATCATGTGACCCCTTTCCCACGACAGTTGTATAAAAGTGAGACCCCCAAAAGCTTGGAAGTTGTATTTGGTAATAGTGCCTTTCCATCTGCACATCCACGCAATGGACCCGATTCAGTGCTGGTAGAGGACACCGACTCCTTGCGCTTCCATATAGAACTGTGTATCACCACATATAGCTCTTCATCCACATTACAGGTAATTATTAGCGGACATTAGACTTTGTCACCGTATGCTAACTGCATTTAGTCGTATATCACCCGTATCTGTATCTAACTATGCATAGCCTCTTGTATCTTATAGTTAGTCATATAATAAATGCTTTGTTTATTTGTTAACCCAGTGTTTTTTAACCTTTTTCATTGACTGGCACTCCGATTGAAAAATAAAAAATCGTGACACCCTTGACCAGCGGTGGATCTAGAATCTGAATAAGGGGGGACTAATGGGCCAGATGGATTTTTTGCAAAAACAAATATTAACTGCAATGCTGAGATGGGGTCCAGGGAGGGGACTCCCTCCCCGGGAAGAAAAATTTTAAAAATTGACAGTTTGAAGTAGCATTTTAATGCCAAAAAAAAAGCGTTCTACGTGTTCAAAATCAAAATTTAAGTCTATTGAATTTTGTCAAAATACCTACATGTAAAATAATAGTCTCGCTATTGTTTTTTAAATCTTGTTTTATTATCAAATAGTTATCATTTTATGTTATCATTTTATTGATAAACAATATTTGTTAAGCCTTTTTATACTATTTTGATTCATATATAAAATAAATTGGCGACGTCAGACAAAAATACGATGCTTTAGCCGATCCGGTGTTAGAGGTGAAGTCACTTATTTTGCACCGTGTGGAAAGAAACTTCGAAATTATCCAGAAGTAGTTAGGGTATGTTAAAATTTTTTAATATTAATTTTACCTAAATTAATTTTGGTTGTTGTTCAAGGAAAAATTAATTTTTTTAACATATGGCTATCCCTTGTATAACACAGTAGTAGCATTATAAAAACGTGCTGTGTTATGCAAATTTTGTTGCTATACAAAACAAAGGACTAATGCAAAATATGGGGTTAGATTCCAAAGGTAGCAAACATATACTATTCTTTTTCATTAGTAAGAAAAATATATTTATTAATGCAGTTGATAATTTATTTTCAATCAATAATTAACTAACAATCACAACTAAAAGTACTGTATGAATGTTTAATAGAGAGGTTGCGGCCGACGTTTTCGCGATGAAAACGTCTGTTGCAACCTCTACAGTACAGTGTATGTCGGACATTCAGCGCTGCCTTCCTGTAAGCCTAAAAGTTTGACAATGGCGGTTCCAAATGCCATTGTCAAACTTCTAGGCTTACGGGAAGGTGGCACTGAACGTCCAACGTACACGTTTTCACGATGAAAACGTCGGCCGCAATCTCTCTAATATTAATTTTGGTTAAACTAGGACATTTTCTTTTTACAAAGTATCATCATCTGCTTAGCTTTTTTTGTTGATCTTGATCAGAAATATCAGCAACATCTTCATTTCTTATTATTTTTATCATAATTTTTGTATGGATGACAAAATTAAAACAAGTTATTAATCAAAAATTTGTTCTATAGGGTTGTGTTTGTTCAATAGAGTACCAAGAAATTTTTTATTCCAGAATTTGCATTTGAATAACAAATTGTTTGAGTTGGGAACAGTTTGAATATTTCTATATATTTTTTTTTTTTTTATGAATGATTACTTATCTACAGTTAAAACATAGTTTAATAACACTTACCTAAAAATGTTTAATCTTTGTGTTTAGTAAAGTTTATTTAATCTATAAAAAGAAAATACAGTGACTTTCTTAATGGCTAAAGTCTCAAAGCAACAACAATGACACCTGATTGATAGGAAAGCTAGAACAAGGGAGAACAAAATTCTACTATCAGTTTTTATTGAAGTAAACCCGACCAAAGGCACAAAAGAAATTGAAAATTTCAATATTCTGAAATCTGTGGGCAAATTTGAGATGCTTGCTTAAATAAAAAAATCAAATAACAGGGTTTGCGCTTAAAAATTGTGAAATTTTGTACAGAGGAATTTGAAAATTGTGTTAGTGCAAAACTAGAAACAGCATTATTTGTGGATATCCCCTAATTTTTGAACCATGTTAGAGCAAAACTGTGTTGTAGAAGTTCTGTATTGTATCAGGGATACCTATATTTATTTTATATAGAAACAAAGTTAACAAAAATATTTAAATCTATAAAGAATCTTTTTCAAAATACCAATTTGTAGGAAAGATAAATTGAGTGATTTTGATTAAAATGATAACAATTTATAACGATAGAAAGTTGACAAGGATAAATTTTGTCTTAAAAATATCCTTTTACATAGAGATGAAATAGGGAAAGAAAAATATAAGTACGATTTTTGATATTCGAAAAATCAGATTTATATAGAAAAGGTCACGAAAATAACTTATTTAAAATACTATTTTTTTTTCAGAAATATTGCACACATTTTGAACTTTGAAATTCTTAAGATGGTAGGAAGAAAAAGGAAAGATTTGTCATTAATACATTAATGTATACAGAGAACAGATGATAAAGGGTGACATAAATATTCAAAATTATGATTTATATAGATAAAAGGATAATAATAATAATAATAATTTCTGTTCAAATTATGAGAATGATTTATCACNCAATGCAACACTTATTAAAGTATATACAAGACACAAGTGTCCACATTGTTCTTTTCCGCTGGTTGGCCTGGTACTAGGACTGGGAATGTGAAGGCCAAGCAATGTGTATGTGACAAGTCGGGCATACACATAGCGTAGAACATTACATTAACATGCGATTAGTCATGATTTCTTTGCTTACTAGGTATCTTTTAACAAAATAGAACTGACAATGAGTTATCTTGAAGTACACTTAATTAAATTTCCAAGAAAATGCCTAAAGGCCCTAAACTTTGCAACACCCCAATCGTGGCACCTCGGTTGAAAAACACTGTGTTAACCTGTCAACCTGAATTTCTCAGTACACGGACACCTATAGACTTACCCATTGACCTCCCCGCTTGCTTTTGCCCTCCTATTGCCATCTAATGACACCAAGGTCAGGTTTTAATAACCCATGCCAATTAAGTGGTAATAGGGCACCCCCTATAGCCCTTGGTTTATCTCACAATATCAAGCACTGTGCATTTAATGTTTCATGAACTGTAACTACTGTAATGCAATTACTGTATTTGAAGATAAATTAATTTACTCAATATTTAACATAATGTTACATATATGATCTAGTTAAGCAGTGCTACTATTGACAATGATGTAGTGATTTCCAGTTACATGTAAAGTTTTGTCTCTGTATTATATTCACTCTACATTATGTGAACTGCTACACATTCTGTATTGCTTTTTGAAAATCATTTTAGGTAATTCAGTTTCTACTGTATAAACATGTAAACAGTAAAGAATAAAAAGATATGAAAGCAGTTGTATTGACCATCTATGAATACATTTTTACATTTCCCTCAGAATCTTTCTACAAAAGTGATCTGCACCAAAATTTATCTGTGTATTATACATGTGTGAATAAAAAGATTTGTGAAGTTTCAAGTTGATACAATTTTAACATATTCAAATTTTTAATTAAAAACTTGTTTTTACATTCAACATTTTGGTGAGAAAATCTTTTTCTAAATTGAAAATTATGCTTTCTACCAGTTCAGGATTTCAAATGAGAGGATAAAATTTAAAAAGATCAGTAAATACCATTAAAATTATTTTTTAAAAATAGTAAACAAACTTTTTTTTCTAATACAAATAAACTGTTAAATTTAGACTGGGAGAGAAAGGTGAATGATATGAACAGAAGCTTTATCTCCCAAATCTATCAGTATGTGTTCATAATTTCTAAAACAAAACTATTTCTTTTCCTCTTCATTATCATCAATTTTCATTATACTTCACTGGATTTTGAAGAAATATTTGAAAACAGCTGGTATTAAACCTGAATAGAATCTTATTTGTTCAGCAGGTAACATTAATGTATACAAGATTGTTCTAGTAATTAATACATTGACTTTTAATTATATACTGTACAACTGTAGCCTACAACATTAGAATTGTTTAATCAATCATTATTTAGTTTGTGCTTATTTCATTGTGTTATCAATCTTAAGATACTTGTAAAAAAGAAAATGAATTTCATTTTATTGAAATTAGTATGTGTTGTTACTTAAAACTTAAGAATTGTCAACATCACTGTATCATTGGCATGTAATCAAGTTTTCATTTTTGCACACTTTTGATCTTTACTTTGAATAAATCAATAATTAAAAACAACTTTCTGTATATAAAATAAGTTACTATTAATATTACATAAACTATAATTCTATGCAGTTTTATTTAACATTATTTTTTAACTTTATATATTTTTATGATTATGATAAATTTTTTCCAACTCTTTAAATTTAGTTTCTTATTCATTTAGGAAATATCACATATAAATTTATGAGAAAATTGGACACTTTTGGAATATTTATCCATTACCAGAATATACTTGGAGCATAAAACAATTATTTGTTTTATATGATAGTATAAAACAAATAATTGCAATTGAAGTGGTAAGAAATAAAAAACTGAAATCAGTATTTGACTGGTATTGAATCATATTAATGCTTATTCTTAATTCCATAAGCCATTTTTCTAAGTTGTGATCACTTTTTTCTTGGAAATTTCTAGAGACAATGTAGTGATATTGTCATTAATTATACTAATTGAAAAGCAGAAAGTTTCTGGAATTGCTTGATAAAAATTTATTGTCGTATTTTATTTTATTTTTATAGTATCATCATCATTCACAGTTTTCCACTTCTGAAAATATTGATAAAAATTTTTTACCTCTATCCATCTCATTCAGAAACTTGATTTTTTAGCTTTCTGATGTTCTGGAAACTTTGACTCTGTTACTGAATTGAGTTTCTGTTTTGTGGAATGAAAAGAAATAACAAGGACCTAATCTTGGAAATATAGAATAAGAGAAAATATTATTTGTTACTGAAATTTTCAAATTAACAAAGTCCTAATAGAATAGAAACACATGATGAATCAGCTATCGTTAATGTTGTAATCAAAAATTAAAAGATTACAGTAGTGTTGAAAAAACATTTATTGCATTATTTCTATTTTTTTTTTATAATCTAGTGAATTTTCTCTATGCTTTTTCTTTTCTGATTTTTTTTGTTGAATTAAATGTTTATTTTTTGACTAAAGTTTATATATGTTTGAAGTAGAAAGATCAAATAAAAATTTTTGAATTTTATGCATGACTTCATTACTGAAAGCTTGTAAATCTTAGTTAATTATTTTTCAAATCTCAAAAGTAGTTTTTACTTAAATTAAAATAAAATATCATATAGCTCTTTCATATCAGCTGCTTAAATGTACTACACAGTTTTATAATGAAATTACAGTAGAGCGTCGATTATCTGAATCAAATGGGGGACTGGGGTTGTTCAGAAGATCGATGTTTCGGATAACCGATTATGTACGAAAAAATATATTAATTTATCCCATCTTGACATTTTTCTCCGTTGCGTGTTGCTTCGCGTTGAATTTTCGTCAATGTTAAGCCTAACGAAGACTATTGTATCGTTAAAAATTATTTTTTAATTTTGTACAAACAAAATAAATATATTGAAAAATATAAAAACAATAAAAAATTATACTTCAGAAGNGAAAGAAATACAATATAAAAAGTTTGAAAAAACCTCGTTTTATATTGGTTTAAAAATTTAAAAACATGAAAGAAGGCGTGGCTTCAGAATTTCAACCAATAAGCATAGTAGAAAATTCAAATTTTATTAAGTTCGAAATTTGTTTTTCAAGGCTCACCAATAAATTTAATATCACTCCTTTATTGTTGCAGAAGCTTCTAAATTTAACAAATATATAAATGCAAATCATTTATATATTTACTTTTATTTAATTCATAAGCATTAAAATTGCTTAAGAGTTATTAATTTTAAAAAATATCTCGTCAAATTTTTATAGTTTAATTAAAACACGCAATTTAACAACTGTAAATGAAAAACCTTTCGATAAATCACAAAATGTACAGACTATAAATTGAATAATAGACGAAAGAAAGAAGTAAAATAATTTAAACTTTGTCAACACATGGATTTGATAGAAATGATCATTTCCATCAAAAAATAAAATTCGTATTGTTGTTAAGTTAAAATAGTTTGCTTAGGATATCTTTTAGAAACTATTAGATATCCCAATTGGACGATCGTTGCAAAAGTAGAGGATTAGAAATCCCCAAAAGGGAATATCACAGAAAGCAATATAGTTTCCTCTTTTCTTCCCTCTAGGGTTTTCTATACGCAACAATACTTCATAACGCGAGAAACGATGCTGGATACCTTTTGCTAGATAAGGTAAACCGTTTATCCGAATTTCGATAGGAAATAGTCACTGGGATAAAGAAATGATATATATATATCTTGGAGAATAGAAGAAATTTCTATCTGTCAAAATAAACTCTGATACTGTACGCAAGGACAAGTTAGATTTTTTTCTTTAAATATAGATTTTGATACAAATATTATAGCAGAGATTTATGACATCCGTACTAAACAGTAGACTTAAGTATTTTAGAATACATTACGATCCTTAATCTCATATTTATGGATTTTATATGGAAATTTGTTTAAATTGATCCGTAGGATTGCTTTAATCTTAATGTTTTCCTCAAGTTTCTAGCAATATTTATTATATACTGTAGCTCAATTTTATTGATATCACAAATATTTACTTCGTACAACAGAATCAATTCATAATTTACAATATTACTTCAAACTGGACTATGGATTAATAATCTCATAGTTATTCATTTATGTTTTATTCATATAGCAATATTAAACATTGATTTAGTAGATTGAATATTTGAATAGTTAGATATGTTCTTACTTATAAGTAAAGAAACATTAACGCATAAAATTAATATAAACAATGTAACAAATTTATGATTTAATGAAAATTCTTCAGTTAAAAAAATTTATATTTTTGATTATTGTAAACAGGAAATCTTAGATGAAAAGATAAAGAATGAAACATCATCTGTGTGATAAATACACAAAAGTATACAAAATAAATGTAAAATATAAAACTTTCCGTTAAATTTTCTATAATAAATCACGGAAATCGTTTTATGAATGATTCATAAGATTAAACAAGAGCAATGTATTCATTTAAGTTAGTTATATCAATCCGGAATTGTTAACTAGGTTGAATGCAATTTTGTGAGAAAGGTAAATGATCTGTCTCGAATCTCATCTTGGATGAATTGAAATATCCAGAGTTATATTGGAAAACATTGAGTTGGGATAGCATAGATTAAATCCTAGCAAACTTCCATCTTCGTCTCGTTTCTCATGCAAATTTTTGTGACGAGAAAATTGCTATTGATTAGTTTCGAACACGATTTGAGTTCTTCCTTTGTTGTTGCTTCTGGTACTTCATTATTGATTATGCTTTTTTATGAATTTTTTAATATATAAAAAAATATTGTTTTTTTCTCGTTAAAATCTGTTTAATTAATTTCCTTCCTATTTTTTTATTTTATAAAAGAAACTGTTTATTAATTTAATCCCTATGTTTTTAATATTATCTTCATCTTTCTTTACATACTCATCGATCAGATTCGATCGTTTTGTAAGGGGATTTTACACTTTACAGATTGAAGATTAGTAATTTTCTAGTTTAAAATTTTATAAAAAAATTGAATTTTTTTGAATCAAAGTGACAGTTTAAAATGCTTTTTTTAATATAAAAAAGAACCATCAGATAGATTTATAATCTAGTAAATTTTTTATTATTTAATTTCTAAAATAAAATGGAAAATTTCATTTGTGTACAGTACTTACAAGCTGGAAGTAACGTTAAGTTACTTTATAAAAATTGTAATGTTTGAATCATTAACTTAATTTTCAATTAAATAATTGGGATAACCTTCGTACATTTAAATAAATCATTAAAAAATAATATACATTTAATTAAAATGAAATAACTACGTCAAAATGAGAATATCTAACGAAAATTATTTTGGTAAGCTTCTTTTGTTCTTTCTGAAATAAATTTAATGAATTTTTACACAAAATATATTTCATTCTTTTCTGGAAAAATCAAGGCAAATTTAAGCAATAACAATAATTTAAAATTATTCTGAAAGACGTCTCACTTCCTTATTGGGATTAATAACTTAAAAAAAAGGTGTGGCTTCGGAAACTTAACGAATAAGCATAACGAAAAAGTACATTAATTACACTTATAAAATTTTTCAAATGGACATACCAAAAACTGTTTTATTATTATTATTATTATTATTATTAAATGTTTTATCAACTTTTAAATATGTAACATATATATGTATAATTCATGATTTAGTTGATATGTATATGCCATTCTAATCATATTACTAAGCATTTCTCTCTACGTCACTCATATGGTTAATATTTCGTTGATTATCTTAGACGTGTGGCTTAGTTATAGGAAAATTATAACTTTGATTAATCGCATATTAATGACGTATAAACTTCCACTTTCGTACGATTAATCTCCACAGAATTCTCCAGCATTCCTGTAAAGGATTTAGTATAAAACTAAGTTATTTTGCATATTTTAAAGAACAATTTGTAGTAATAAAATGCTAATGATTTTAATGAATATTAGTAAATATGATAAATATAATTTATAAATTTTCATTTAAAATTCAAACACGTCTCGATTTTTATACGCAAATATTCGAACTTCCATTACCTTCATTTTCGTTGTCACTTTATAATTCAAGAAAAATAAAAATGTTTAAATTTGTATAAGTTAATATTAAATAGCGTAAAATTTTTAAAAAATTATACAATTTATTGATACGTATGTTTATATTTTATACATATTTAATTCTATTGTTTTAATACGTCATTGAAAAGTGATGAGTTTTACTTTATTGATCCAACTCGTGGTTTTTTTTGGAAAATAAATGTAAAATAGTCACATTTAGCCGTGAGGATGAATTTAGCTTTCAAGTTGTCGATATGATTCTTTTCTTAATGAAACTTTTCTGACTCGAGATACTTCAATAATATTCATTCATGTAAAATGACTCCAAGCGCTTTCTACAGTTGAACGTCGCGATTTTATATGTTTAAACCACACTCGAAAATTTCTGAATAATTTTAAACATTAATATATTTCTATTTTCTTATTTATTAATTACGAATTTTTATTATTAGATCATTTATTACATGAAAAATGTAATTAATTTTTAAATAACTCTAGTTTTTCTATAGGCATTTCATAATAGATTTGTATGTAATTTATTAATTTCTTAAAATTAATAAGTTAATATTAAAGTGATTAATTTAATTAAAATGAAAATCGAAATTTTAATTGATATTTTAAAGAAGAATTTATTTTTTTCGTATACTATAAATAATAAAAGAACAGATTAAAAAATTTAAATAAATATTTTAAAAGTATTTATGGAAATTGATATATGCAAAATTATTATTTAAATTCGTTTTACATAGAAAGAAATACAATATAAAAAGTTTGAAAAAACCTCGTTTTATATTGGTTTAAAAATTTAAAAACATGAAAGAAGGCGTGGCTTCAGAATTTCAACCAATAAGCATAGTAGAAAATTCAAATTTTATTAAGTTCGAAATTTGTTTTTCAAGGCTCACCAATAAATTTAATATCACTCCTTTATTGTTGCAGAAGCTTCTAAATTTAACAAATATATAAATGCAAATCATTTATATATTTACTTTTATTTAATTCATAAGCATTAAAATTGCTTAAGAGTTATTAATTTTAAAAAATATCTCGTCAAATTTTTATAGTTTAATTAAAACACGCAATTTAACAACTGTAAATGAAAAACCTTTCGATAANACATGTACTGTACTGTACTGTACAGTACGTTACAGTTTTGGCAAGTTTGCACTCTAAGTAATGCCATCAGAGGACCTTAAAATTGTTACCTTAATATTTTGTATTGGGAAGAGGCACACTGTATTCAGAATTTTCACTGTATCTTTGTCCACCTGTCCAAAGACAAGTGAAAGCCTCACTACAGAACCTTGTCACTTTCCATACATCGACATACGTTGAAGAATTTCAAGGTATGTGTTCTGTTTCAAGACAGAGTAGCCAACAACCATTTTTCAGAAAGATAATGTTCAGCTGCAAGGCGGAATTTTCCCAGTAATGTCTTCGTTACGTTGCCATACTTCTCAGGTCTTCCCGATCTTCAAATCTGTCGTCCATCGAGCACTTATGGAACCAAACGGAACGCCATCTTCGTCTATATACGTGTGTGTGGATCTGGAGCGGAAAGTGTAACATCTTCAGGCAAATCTGTCGCAGGATATCATATGGTGCCTTATGTGCCTGCATGTTCGAGCATGTTGCTGCGCGTAACCAAGCAAGAGGAGATTCTACGAGATACTAACGATTGCTTTAAATTGTACTATTGTTTCAAAGGAATTTGTCGTTATGCTATGACATTGCAATCGTTTATCATTGTTATTACGTTCGTACTAATAGAGTTTTATAATTCTTGGTTCTAAAGTTTTTGTTAATGAGTAGATTTAGAAATATACAAAAGTAACTTCTTATTTTTCATGGTTTTTGGTTTTTCCGTCCTATGGATACTAAGAGAGTTTTTTTAAAATTATAAGCCATTATGGGTTCGGCTAGGCCCACAATGGAGTCAGCTGAGTAGTAAAGGACAAGCCCAACATATCTGAGACAGACCATTCCAAAATTTTCAGGAGTTGCTTGTCCGGTTCTAGATCCTTCAGAGAGTATCGGCCACTCGACCGTAAAAAAGTAAACTTCTATGAACATAAGTCGCCTTCTGCCAATAATATACGTAGAATCGCCTACTTTTAACATTTTCGTTCTTTAACCAATTATCGTTTAAATGAAAATGATTGTTGTCGGACTTTCTCAAGTCCAACTTCAAACGACGATTGGTTAAAGAAAGATTGTGAACAATAAAAACACAAGCATATTCAAATCTCAGAATCAAAAAAATTTATTAATATTACGACTTATATATTATTTTTATTGAAGTTAACTCTAAAAGTAAGATCAAAAATAAATATTATATATAAAGCATCGAGTTTATAATTTAAAATACTTGTACACAGGATTAGGAAATAAAATTCTAAGAACATTATGATTTATCATGAGATTAATGTTTTTCTTATTTATAATTTACTGAACTTTTGGAACTTTTTCAACAAAACACTATTAAAAATGTATGCTCGTTAGTTTAAAATTAAATTATTTTCTTTAAAAGTTTATTGTGTAACGAATGTCACCTCCAAAAGTAGATTTAGTCGTTTATTGGATTATCGATCAATGGAAACGTTTTGAGATTCTCTAATAAACATCTCTTACAAATGATGTTATATTTAAATACTTAAAATGTGATATATCTTATGTTATAACTTAAATTGATACAGAATATTCTATGTATTATAATTAAGAATATTGTCAGAAGGAATACGATTGACCTACTTATCGATACTGTAAACGTTCTATTGATTTTTTGTGCACTTTTTGACATGACGGTTCCTTTTAATGCTGATTTTTCTAAAATATAGATGATACATAATCAATATTTTGTTTGATTTCTTCCTGTTTAATATTATTTACTTTACATATTTTTATTATAATTAATAACGCTAATGTTCGTTTTGTTAGAAAAATTTATGTTTTCAGTCTTTAACCTTATTATTCTGTGAATATTTATGAATATTTAGTTTACATTCAGGAGTAGAGCCTATACGTTTTTAATTTTGAAATTTTGCTGCTACCAAGCAGCAAACTTTCAAAATTATTACATGGATAATGATGCTTAAGTTAAAAAAACAATATAAAAATAAATTTATAATTCATTCATTAACAATTTAAAAATTGTTTGCAGTTTTTAATAATTGTAAAGAATAGTCATNTGTGTTAATATCTTCTTATAAATATCTTAATAATTCCGGATTATTATTAAATCTAGTTAAGTTTCTTAAAGCATTAGCAGTATTTGAGAGACTTTTTCAAGTGTAATCGTCTGAATTTTCGTGTTTTAAATTCCTTATTTGCAAATATTTCGTTCAATTTTCCACATTTATTTACTTCTCAGTATCTTTAACTCAATTTATAGACAATTTTAAGTAGAGTTTTAAAGTCCTTAATCTCTTTTAAATCTATCCACCTTTTCATTTCTAATCAACGTATTAAAATAATAAATTTGTGAATTAATTATAAGAAAAGCTTAAATTGATTTTAACTTTTGTAATGAAAGAAAACAGTTTTATGAGAGTTAGCTGACTGGTTTGTATTAAATTAGTTATTTGTATTACGAAGTTGTTTCCATGACGTATCCTACTTAAGTCTTGCACTTACCTTATTTGATACTAAACGTAATAGTTAGTAATTTGCTTTCATTACTATGAATTCTGTAAGTATTTCTCCGGTTCTTCGTTAACAATCTGACTTTATTGCTTTCTGTTCTGTTTCCTGAAGGGAATTTTCGCTCAACCGTAGAAAATAAACGTTGCTTGCACATGTTGTTCACGTAAGATCGACACAAAACACACCATATCTTTTCTTCTCCGTCCAACAAACTACTGATTCTCTATCCTTATTGCTTTCTTTATCCAATAATCCCATGATTCTCACTTATAACATGTAAACTTAAAAAGAAATATATTTATACTTTTACGTATTATGAACTTTTTCTATGTTTTATAATATAAAATTAATATTTTAAATTTAGAAATATTTATTCTGATACTTTGCTCGAAAATAAGATGTTTTAGATTGAAGATTATTTAGGCTAATTATTAATATTAATTAGAAAAAAAATTTAAATATAATTTAATTTTTAATCTGATTTATAAACTTAGTTTAAGATTATTTAAACTAAATTCAAAATTTTATGTTTGAAATTTGAAACTTAAACTTACTCACCTATAAATTCTGAAATGACTTTTTATTTTTTGAAGAATGATTTGAGAATTTTGAATTCTTTTTTATTATCTAAAAACTGTTTTAAAAATTTTTAAGTTTATTTTTGGATGTTTTTTCAGCGATTCAATGGAGCTTCCATCTTTTTGATCATTTTTTAGAAAGCGAAATTGCAACCAGACTTCAATCTTTTTGCATTTTTTGATGTCAGATTGAAAAACTATCTACTATTTTTATTTTATTTTTTAGAGTTTGCTTGCAAATTTGACTTTTTTCCCTATTATATTTTGCATTTTTGAAGCCCGACTGCAAGTTTTCATCTTTATTTTTTATAACCAAGTTGAGAATTGATAGCTTATATTTATTGTCACTTTTAAGCTAATGCAAAAATTGTTGCCACTATTTATTACTTAACAATATTTTAAAGACAGTCTACAGTTTTTATTACCTCCATTTATTATATTTAAAAGCTGTTGAAACTAAAATTCCATATTCGTCAATGACAACAAATTAAAGGAAATTCTTTCGCACTTCTAAAATCAAAACTCCATAAAACTTTTTTTTATTAGATTATTAGATGTATTTCTTTTTTAAATAAATTGAACTTTTTAACACGAAAAACCTTTCAAAAAATATAAACTTACCACTTAAAATTTAATAAAGTCAACTGCTTAAGCCATTAAACATTTAAAATAGCATAATATATTTTTACCAAAAGTATTTTTTTTAAAATATTAATATTAATAAAATTTAAATGTATTTAAATCTCATGAAAATGTATTATAAAATTTAAATTGGAACAATAATTAGAGGTATATAATGATGATTTTATATTATGACAATAACCAAAAATTTAACAATTATTATTAATTTGTTTAATAATATTTATCATCAGTGTATAAATTTTGAATTTTCGGTGTCTGTTTAAATTAATGGAGGAGAAAGTATTAAAGATTAGTTAATGTGTTTAGTTGCTTTGTATAGCACCAGTAATGATAAGAATATACATAATTATTATCGTTGATAATTAATGTCTAGTTTAGTTTATATTCTTAAAGGATAATTATTATCATTCCTTAATTATTAAAGTTTAAATTCATAATTAAAAATTTGAATCTTAAATAAAACTATTTGTAAAATTTTATTGATGGAAGATTTAACTTTTATCTCTTGAATGAACACGAACTACATTAGCTCTGATTTAATTCGACAGTAAAATCCTACCATATGTGACTTTATGGTTGAGCATAATTTCAAATATTATGCTGATAATACTTATTTAATTATATATTAAACTAATTAAGTAGGATATAACATACTTTACCGGATTACTGTAACGTGATACATATCGCGCGGTACCTTTCTGCTTGCTTATAACATGTTTATATATCTTAATAGCTAAGAATTATGAGAATTTTATGTTCAAAATACACAATGGTATGTTTCCTTTACATAAGAAAGGAATTTGATTGAATCAATACTTTTGTTTCTACGATCATTTGTATAGATCTATGATTAATATGATATACAGTAGTAGTACTTGCTGATTATATGTGTTATTAATTAACAAAATTTTAAGAAAAATATTTTTTTTATAGCATTCAAATACAGGTAATAATGTATAACTCATATTACTTAAGTTACGTATATTCAGAATTAATTAGAGTCCAAAACTATGCTGCCAAGATTCGTTAATGTAACAATATAATTTTGATTTGTTTTTTTTTTTGTTTTAAATAATCAAATATATTATTTTTAATTTTTATGGTTATTCTTAGATTTTTTAAAACAATTTTGGAGTAGATGCAGTGAAATTTATTAAAGAAAATGCACATGTAAACATAAGCAATTCTCTAAATCATATAAGATGTTAAAATATTTACAGAGTTTTAATCGATAGAAAAAAAATACGTAATTGTATATGTATATATATATATGGCAATTAAGAATATAAAGATTATTATTTATCAGGTACTCTATCCCTCATTACTTTCTGCGATCCAATGTTTTGTAACTCTCTCATATCTGTGTTGCAGTTTATAATAATTTTTAAAACAATATTAGTTTTACATTTATTTACTAAATTAAATAGTTATAAGTGATATGTTAAAAATCTGCCAAAAAATAACCGATAATGAGATAAAATAAAAAACATAGCAATGGTTTGCGTAACTTCTCCCCACGGTTCATTTAAAAAATAACTTTTATATTATTAATTATAATAAAAAATTGTGTGTGGCTCCATCTGTTACGAAATCTTTTTATAAACACTTTTTCTATTATTAATTATTATAAAATGCCAAAATAGCTTAATTTTGAGGATATAGATGAGTTTTATATATATAAAAAAATGTATATATTACTAACGAGTAAAATCTTCATTAAGCCGACCCCTCTTGAGATGTGATGCATGACTCCATCTATCTCCCACCCTCTAGATCTTTAACCTTCAAAATGTAATAGCATGAATGCCTCTTATACACAAGCTACCTGTCAAATTTCGTTTGTTAATATTTGCCCCATCTTGAGATATTAAACTAAATAGACGCCAGTATACACGTACACAAACACACACTAACATAATACATACATATCCTCGGACTATTTTTGAGTTCAGGGGGTTTCAAAATATGGAGATTTGCAAAACTCCTGGAGGGTCAAATTTGACACGATTCCAATACTTTCCTTATCGTGTATAGGTCTGCAGAACAGCCGGGAAAGTAAAATGCAATTTATTTAAAATAATGCGGAACAAATTAACAAAAAGGAAACTTAAAAATATACAAGTGACGTTTGATAATTGTCCAATAGACGTTTGAAGTCTCGTAGAGCCTAAACTATACGAATTTTAGAGCTTGGGTAATATATTCGACGATCCATTTCGAATGCACCATTTTATTTTTTTTCTAAGAAGTCTGCTTGTACACAAATATTTCATGTCAGTGTGTGAGTGAGGCCAATGTAGCTATTATATAGATAACATTTTTCTTACTCTCTTCAAATCTTACAAAAATAAATTTATCGATCAAATTTCGAACTATAAAACAATATACTCTAATTAATAATTAAACTCGTTATTAAAAATTAATGAAGATTGAACAATTTAATTTTCTTCTCAAAAATTCCATTTTGATCAAATATATTTATTTTGAATTGAAGGGTCTATTTTGCTTTCATTTACACACATTTCAAATTTACTTTAAAAGTTCTTCTTATTATATTGTTTCTTTGTTTTAAATAAGCTTGTATTGTACAAAAATCTGAATAAATTTTATATACATATTAAAAGAAAAAAGTCAAAAATATAAATAAGAAAAATTATCTTACTTCTTTATATTTAATCCATTTGAATGAATTGTTAATTAAATTTTATATTTTATGATATGCTCTATTCATTCCATAGGAGAGAATGATTTAAAAAGAAAATACAGTACACTCGTTGAATTAGCCTTCTATATCCCGTCTTTCAACTATTATTACATGTTCAATTTTGAATGACCTTCAAAAATACATTACATTACAGTACATTAATGAACAGACTCATCACTGTATCATAAAAATCTGATAACTAAATAAAAAATATAAATTAATATATGAAGTCTTCTGCTAACGTCGTAAGATACAAAGAAATATACTTAAGCAATATCTTAAGTAGGCGGAAACTGATAAATCTCCGCCTGTTTCTATCGTCAATATATAATAATAGGTCTTTATTCTAAACTTTTCTTAGCTAACTTATTGAAAATATATCGTAAGTGACGGCCTACATTACCGTATAATAATCTTGGATATTAGAGGAGGGAAGCCAATTTTCTCTTTAAAGTATTTATGAATGAATGTAGGTAGTCCTTTGTTATATGTATGAGATACGTAGAAGATATTAAAGCAGATTTGTTGCAGAGATAATCTATTTTTGCAATAATAACGCGAAGAAATAAAATAAGAGCGGAGTAAACTCTGAAAACGTTTCATTCAGTCGTCTTAATGATGATTGGTTGAAAATATTTAGATATTCACCATTGCTTAACCAATAATTTATAAATATTCATTAAAGAAACACGTTCAACCAATAGTTATAAAACCTTCCACACCTATTTTATGACGTATGTGGAGATGATGACACATGTTCTTACGTAGCTTTGTCTTCCCAACTATTTTACGAGACAAATTACATTTAATTTATTTTGTTTCGTTTATTTTCTAAATTAAATTCGTTCTGTAAATAAAAACACAAGCATATTCAAATCTCAGAATCAAAAAAATTTATTAATATTACGACTTATATATTATTTTTATTGAAGTTAACTCTAAAAGTAAGATCAAAAATAAATATTATATATAAAGCATCGAGTTTATAATTTAAAATACTTGTACACAGGATTAGGAAATAAAATTCTAAGAACATTATGATTTATCATGAGATTAATGTTTTTCTTATTTATAATTTACTGAACTTTTGGAACTTTTTCAACAAAACACTATTAAAAATGTATGCTCGTTAGTTTAAAATTAAATTATTTTCTTTAAAAGTTTATTGTGTAACGAATGTCACCTCCAAAAGTAGATTTAGT
This sequence comes from Centruroides sculpturatus, assembly GCF_000671375.1. Classification (NCBI taxonomy): domain Eukaryota; kingdom Metazoa; phylum Arthropoda; class Arachnida; order Scorpiones; family Buthidae; genus Centruroides; species Centruroides sculpturatus. The sequence goes on along the minus strand of NW_019384959.1, from coordinate 87,624 downwards.
CGTTTATTGGATTATCGATCAATGGAAACGTTTTGAGATTCTCTAATAAACATCTCTTACAAATGATGTTATATTTAAATACTTAAAATGTGATATATCTTATGTTATAACTTAAATTGATACAGAATATTCTATGTATTATAATTAAGAATATTGTCAGAAGGAATACGATTGACCTACTTATCGATACTGTAAACGTTCTATTGATTTTTTGTGCACTTTTTGACATGACGGTTCCTTTTAATGCTGATTTTTCTAAAATATAGATGATACATAATCAATATTTTGTTTGATTTCTTCCTGTTTAATATTATTTACTTTACATATTTTTATTATAATTAATAACGCTAATGTTCGTTTTGTTAGAAAAATTTATGTTTTCAGTCTTTAACCTTATTATTCTGTGAATATTTATGAATATTTAGTTTACATTCAGGAGTAGAGCCTATACGTTTTTAATTTTGAAATTTTGCTGCTACCAAGCAGCAAACTTTCAAAATTATTACATGGATAATGATGCTTAAGTTAAAAAAACAATATAAAAATAAATTTATAATTCATTCATTAACAATTTAANTTAAAAATTAATAAAATAAACTTTAAAAGTCATAAATAAACAATAAACATTACATACTTATGTATGATACAGTACATATATCGACCTCAGTGATATATATAAGATATAAAAAAAAGTTACACGGCGATTGGTTGAAATTGAAATAGCAAATTTACACCTCCTTTCGTTAATGTTTAAATTAACCAATCGTTGTTAAAACAATTATATTTCCAAGCAATCATTGGTTAATTTTATATATTTGACTTTTCATACAGGCAGGTAGCTTTTACTTTAATTATTACATAAAATATGTAATTTTATAAGAAGTTTAATTAATTTAATGTTCTGAAACGGAAAAATATCGATATTAAACAAAGAATTAATGTATTTTATATAAGATAATAAATTATCCATATATTATAACAGAAAATTACGTATTTATTAAACGATAATTTATAATTTATACTTATGTACTGTACAGTACAGTACACACAAAGTATCATTATAATACTATAATTCTTGATGATATTTAAGAATTTAACCTTTAGCATCGTAAGAAAACTGTATAAATTGAGGGTTAGACCCTATATAATCCTTAAAATAACGAAATTATGAGTAATTTTATGAAATATAATATTGGTAAATCATACGAAAAGATTGTACATTAAAGAAATTTTTCAGAAATTTGTTAGAATTCTAAATCATCTTTCCTCCATTTATATACTTAGATGCATTTATTTTACTCTTCAAACAAAGTAATCATGCAAGGAAAAAAAAAAAAAAACTGATGGAGTTTTTGCATTAAGCAAACAAAATTCTATATTTTTCTTTCTAAAAAATTAATATTTGTTTAATCATAATCGAATCAGTTAAGTTTTATAAGCGTGTCTGTCTTTCACGATCTATATCTGTAGAGAGAGCATTTATTATAGAAAAATTAGCTGAAAGATCTTTCTGTCTGTTTACATAGATCCATATACTTTTAAATATATGAATTTGCATTAAAATATGCAAAATTATATTGTATTTTGAAATGAACGTCGCTACCTTCGCGTCATCGCGCGCGANTATAAAGAAAATAAATTATTTATTTATTTATTTTATTTTATTTTAAATTTAATCATCTTAAAAGCTAAAATTCTTTTACAAAACTCTTCTAGCAGCCTTAAGAAATGCACAAGTTGCAAAACTTTTCCTAAAACATTATTATAAAACGGAATTGGACTTCTAAAAAAATTTGTTTTAATTTATAAAACGTGTATTTTTTTTAAATTTCAAAAAATTTATCGCTTACAAGTGATAAATAGTATCACTTTCATGCCATTTAAATCGATAGTTTTATGGAAATTTGGCCTAAGCCGAGTGTTTTATAATGGGCACTCCAAAAGATTATCTTGTAAAAACCTGCAAAATTTAAATTAATCAGCAATTAAAATACATTTTTATGCAGTTATTTACTTAAAATATATTCTAAATATACTTTCTAACGTGTAAATAAGCGATTTTTTATACATTTTGCTGAAAGAATTTACCATCGAACCTTCTTTTATCACCATTTAGAAGGCATCAAGGATGCTTCAAATAGTTGATTATGATGGAGTTTATAATGGATTTCATGTAAATTGTTGAAAATTTATGTATTTCCAAGAAAATTAAGCAGTGGCCGCGCTTCAGAATTCAAAAGAATTTAAGGAAACGACGAATAAAAAGTGGAACTCCTTCAAAAATGGAACAAAGTCCATGAGCAAACCAATAAGATTTTGAAAACTTTTATTTTTGAATTACTTCCAAAAAAACGAATCTAAGAAATTCAGTAGGTTTCGCATCATCTTCCACAACAGTTATTTCAGTTTTGAAAGGTAATTGAAGATGACAGCTTTTGAACAGTTGATATCCTTGAAGAAGCTCCAGAGATTTACTATAGTCTCTTTGAAGAAGTGATCCTTCATCTTTCAAATTTTAGTCAATATTGTGTTTTGTTATGGAAAATTTAACCGTAATCACGTGTAAAAATGTGGAAAAAACGCAAAAAAATCAAGTCGAAAAACAGTACAGTATTTACGTTTTTTTCTATCCCATTATTTGACTTTTTAAAAGCATTTACTGACGTTACTAGACATTTGAAGAGTTCTTTAAACACCATTACATCATGATTTAACTCTATCCATAAGCTGCACAACACTAAAAATCCCTTTTAGAATTGTAAAAGTATAAAAACACATTTCCAAAATTTGCAGAACGTTCTAAAAATCCTGTAAGAAGTATACATTATTTTACGAAATTTTGTCAAAAAATTGATGGAATTTACAAAATCTAAAAATCCTCTAAGAAATGCATAAAACTCTATAAAATAGTTCAAAAATGACTAAAAGATTGTTCTAAAAAAGGCTTCTTTAGAGTGTTGTGTGGCTCTTGAAAGGTATTTTTAAGTGTAATACACATATATTATTCTAAAACACACCTTTTAAGTGTCATACAACGTCCTAAAAATACCTGTAAAAACTGCAATTGTTGTAAGAAACTCTTCAAAGTATTTTGGACAGACATTTATTATCTTCAAAAAGTGATTAAATTTAATTAAGAAAACACAAAATAAAATCAAAAAGTTCGTTTTATTTGAAACCTAATCTAATGACGACACAATATGATCGAATCAGATTTATCGTGATTGGCAGTTGAGAAGAAAAAGTTGAAATTTAAATTTTTGGCACGGAGCCAAAACGGTTGTACGCATGAGCTGCATTGTATTAAAAAGAAAAATGTGACTATAAAGAAAGAAAATATTTCACATTTGATGGAAAAAAATTTAATTTTTTTTTTAAATAAACTATGTTTAATTATTATGCAGATTAATAAAAATGCATAGACGACGTCATAATTCTCTGCTAATTACGAGAACAACACACAGAGTAAATTCCTTCCTGCTATTTTTTTTTAATTTTAAACAAAATATTATCATTTTAACGTTGATAATTTTTTAAAAAAATGAATAAATTGTGTTATTTTTGTGTGAAAATAAATTACAGTGTTGACAATTGTTATTTAATACTAAATTCTCGTATACTAACACCGAAACTATTGTCTAAAACACACGTTTTCGTGTTAAATTTCTAAAATATTGGTTAAAAAGTAAAAAGTTTATGATATAATTTATCTAAAATTACTCACTGATAAAGAGATTCTCATCTAAAACCTTATTTTACTTCTAAAAACACAATTTACGAATTTGTTTATAGGGATTTATCACTTAAAATCACCGTAAATGTGTGTTTTTAAACGACAATTTGGGGTTTTATTTAATATTTTCTTAAAAATGTGCTTTTGGATGCATTTTACATGGAAAAGTTTTATAATTAACGCTAAATTATTATCTAAAAACATTAATTATCTTCTTAAAACACGAAATTGTTTACGTCATCCTCTGAAAACACATTCTCGTATAGAAGAGCTGTTATCACTTTAGTATACTCTGTTAATTGGGTTTGTGTATTAATAATATGATTAACAAGTTAATTAAGCATTTGATAGCGAAACTAAACTAATTAATGTATAATATAAGAAACTAATTAGCATAAAATGCAAAAAATCAAGCATAGAATACTCTAGAAGCTGTTTACTGTTTATTTGAAATTATTTACAGTTTTATCAAGAATAAATTTCGAAAAAAATAAAGAAATGCCCATGAATTTACAATATTGTCTTATACTATTAATTAAGTTAATAAATTTTAAAGTAAACCTAATTACGTTTTGTAAAAACAATTATTAAACGTAACTCGTTAAGTAGCATTATCTACAAGGAAAATGATGATTAAAAACGCATTTATTTTGTTTGAATTTTAAAGTTTAATTATTTTAATTTTAGTTTATAATTAAAAATAAAAATTAACATTTAAGTGAGCTCCAGTATGATTAATTATATTTAATGATTTGTACAAAGGAATTTTTCGTTTCTTCAGAATGAATCTACAAGAATTTATATGGAGGGTCATAAGAATAATTCTTTACTTTTCTCTTTAATTCAGTTGTTAGTATAACAAACACTTAATTAACTTAGTGTTCATTATATCTTTTCGTTGTTAATTATATTTAACCGATAGGTTCGTTACGATAAAGAAGAATTATTTAAGTTGATTGCATCGATGCTGTTATAGTATTGATAGTCCCTGTCCTTCCAATCGATTTTATGCAATTTAATATTATAAATTTTACTTAATTAACTCTGTCTTTCTTTAAATACAATAGTTTTTTTTGTGTAAAATAGTCTTATATGTCAATTAATTGTGTTTCTGTATTGTACTGTACTGTATTTATTGTGTTCCTATAGAACGTGTTAATTGGTTACCGTATTTCTATGTATGCAAATTAATTATGTTAAAGACATAATTTATCAAATTTTTAATTAAAAAACACTAAAAGCTCTAAGACTTAGCTCAAGGACAATTTTCTTGAAGGTAAATAGTATTAGTTCGGTAATGACACATTTTGCCAGCTTAGTTTATAGTTTCAATAGGAAATTCCCTTAATATAGTTTGTATACTCAATAGAAATTTGGTTAGTTGTGTTTTCTCGAACAATAAGATTGTGTATAAGAATTTATTATTCTCAGAATTGCAGTTAAGTGCAATTCTTTCTCATTCAATAAGATGCATTACCTTGGTTTACAGATTTGATACAAAAACACTAGCTACAATAGACTTAAAGATAATGATTTTTATAGTAAATGTTTTCATATTAAAACACATAAGAAGGAAAGAAAACAGCGTGTATAAAAAGTACCGAAGAATCTACATAAAATATTTAACTTTAATAAGGAAAAAATTAGTCTTTTTTTTTGCTTCATCAAACTTACTTTATATAAACTTAAAGGAACGTTTTTAGAAAGTGTGTGAGTTCCTTTAATATCAAAGAATTGTGTAAGTTTTATGTCATGTTGTGAGTCATGTCAGAATTTTTTTTATCTTCTTCTTAAAAAAGGAAAAGATCTGTTCTACTTGAGACACGTCAACTTTCTCTGCCAATTCCATTTTAAAGCCGTAAAAGTAATATTGGTTTGTCAATATTTGTGAGATCGAAAGTTGTTTATATTGCATTGCTCCGGGATCCTTTACTTTTTTTTTATATTCTTTTTGTAATTATTATAGTTTCTAGCACTTAAATTGGACAAAAATCAAGTTTATTTTGGTGTTGGAAGTGTTTGCGGGGTAAAGATACTGTTTGCAAAATTTAATACTTTAAATTTGGAAATACTTGTATTGTTTTACGTGTAAAAGTGGAGTTGTTTTGTACAGATTACAGAGCTTATGCGCCTGCATATAATAATAACTAAAACATTCAAGCTAAATGGCTTTGTGTTGTGTACATAATGGAAAGTAAAATATACGGGTTGAATTGCTTTGCCGTCTTGTTATGTACACAAGGAAGAAAGGAACGTACACGATAAATGTCACCGTACTCTTAAAAAATAATACGTAAGGTTTATGTATTTTACAACAAATACAGTAGTATTTATGTTCTTATACAATGAGTACTGCATATTGCACTTTTATAGGTTCTTGTATATTGTAAAACGAATAAAAGATTTAAGCCCTTGTTATAACGGAAAATATAAAAAAGAGCAAACAATAATTAAAAACTGCAAATGTATTTCAGTGTCTTTTATATACAAGAGCGTGCACAGAGCTCGGGGTAGGCTTTTTAAGTCATTATTATAAACAAATTAAATACGTGGAGCGTTTCTTTATTAATAAAAGGAAATCTTGAAAATTTTATTTTCTGTTAGTAAAATAACATTCATTTTATAAAGATAGGAAAACACTAGGAAACTTCTGCCAGCTCTCCCTGTTTACACACAATAAAACTAATATAGAAGAATAGAATTTAGTGCAAGAACGAATTTCATAATGATTACACTTAAAGACATATACTTTCTATATAATGTATAACAGTCTTACTCGTATATTTAAGTATACAAGAAAGCTATTGTTATAAAGTTTTAAAACATAAATTTCGTCAGAATTATCAAGAGACCTTACTACTTACAAGTTAAGATAAAAGAAGTTTGAAAAATTATATTTTATATGTGGACCCAATAGTATAATATATCTTAAAACGTGATAAAGAGAAGTAAAGTTGTGTTCCCAGTTTGGACATAAAGTTTGAAGTTAGTTGATAGAAAATTCTATAAAATTCGATACGAAAAGAATATATGACATAGTTACGGTAAACAAAACATTTTATTCCAATTATAATTTATATAATTTAATAAATAATTGGTATTTCTCTCCAGATTAAACATAATTTCTGACTTAGCAATTGGTATCTACTGTTAACAAATCTAATTATACGTTTAAACGTCAGATTGTGAATTCATTAACTATCCGCACCAGAGTATTTTACTAATTAAGGTCCAACAACGTTAATTAAACATATCCTGTCTTCTACTCGGCTCCAGATGAGCTTTAATCGAATGCTAAAAGCATTATCCTATGATACACCTCTAACTACACTTAACAAGATTAAAAATTATGCAAAAATACATAAGTCATAAATAGCAAAAGGTTGATTTTTAATGTAATTTTATATATAACTTCTNGTTTCAAGTTCGGCGCGAAGATGCGACAGTTGTACTGTACAGTACAGTACATATATGTTTAAAACATGAATAAATTTACATTAAAGGAACGTTTATATTTAAGAATATGTTTTATGTATTAATATATTCAAGAAAACTCTAATTTATTTGTCGCTTTATATAATAAAAGAAAATAAACTTAAAGCAAGGCGCCAGGACGTCGCGTCGCTTATTAAAGCATTAGAGATATATCAATACATAACGAAAGCATGCGCCGCTGCGACGCGACGTCGCGTCGCTGCTCAAACTTTCTAAAAAAACACATAAACGTGTTAAAAACTTCATAAAAAGTTTAAGAGAACAATTTTAAGCAAAAATATTTAGGAAAATCTTTATATTTCACTCATATAACACTAGAATTAATTAAATTATGGACAATAAAAGCACTCGAGAATGATCAAACTAATTGAGTTAAATGTTTAAAAAAAGCGACTTTTTCATCCAAGAAAACTTTTCACAACTCAACAATGCTCATCCTTTAATCATACGAAAGCTGTTTATAAAGTAAAAGCGAAAAACTTTTAAATTGAAGCACTCAATTGTAATACCCCTCTTTAACAACTAATACCAGTTCTGCTTAGTTGAATAGCGTGACGTAGCAATATCACTAATCTCTCATTAAACTTCCATTCTATTGTTCTTGTGTTAGACGTTCTAATAAGGTAGGATTTAATAGACTTTACTTTCACATAGCATCTACAGAAAAGTCAGTAGTCATTCTTTTATTGCTTTCCTTATCGACGTCTAGAAGTGTAAAGAAATACCCTCTCTCTTTCCTTTCACTCCCTCCTCTTCTTTGTTCACACAAAAGTGATCAATGGCATACACTGAAACAGCTTCAACTTGACAACACACTCTTGTCTAAGAATCTTAAAGAATTATATGCTGAATACTTCATCCTTTCTTGTTAGCATTTATAAGAGACTATCACTTTGTTTAAGTTTGTTTAACTTTTTCTTATATTTTAAATACAGTAATTCGTATAAAATAATACAAAGTTGTGTTATAGCATTCGTTGATTTTATTTAATACAATTATATTGTTGTTCTTGAGGTGGCACTGCTAATAATTTGTGTAATTTTGTTGCCTCCATATTGATTTCTTGGATAAATTAACTTTGTTTTGTTCACACTTTAGAAGTTCTGAAGTTTAACGAAGGATTGGTTTTAAATTACGCTACAATAGTACTAAATTTTCTGTATAAAGTCTATAGTAAATTAAATGAAACTTCTTCTGTTAATGAACCTTATGTGCTGTTTAATGCTGACAATTAGTACTATTGTCAGCTTGATGATGTCATATCTGACATAATAGAGTACCGACGTATGTGGTATTGTATTTACATGATAATAATATAATTGTACTATAACAGCATGATAATGTTACAGTATTACAAAGGCATGATGTCATACGTATTATTGTAGCGGTGTAATGATATAATATAGGCATTACAATTACAGAATGATGTAATAGTAGGCACTGTGTTATAATAATTAGTATATAGCAGCATAATGATGTAATAAACAGGCCCAATACTTACATCACCACAATAATACAACAGTAAAACCTGTAATATAGACTGTAACAATACTGTAGTAGTATAAATTACTGTAAAGAGAGCTTAATAGTTACAGTATTGAATTCTAAATATATACGTAAATTCAAAATTAAGTAACATACGTTGTAACATAGCCTACCTTAAATTATAATATTATAGTGTTAAATTTTAAAAAGCAAATTAAAACTTTATTATGATTCTAAAGTATTTGTTACTACAATGCTCAATTTAAACTACTTAAATGATTTACTTAATTTAATTTATGCTACTTCGGTATTAATTCTCAAAAGCAGATTATGCTATTATGTTGTTACAGCATTAAACTCTTAAGACACGAGATGCTTTCTGATAATTGCCTTCATTTAAAAATGTAAGGAAATCTTATTAACATTTTAATTGACTTCTATACTAACAAAATACCAAATTATAATTCTAAATTATGTAATATTCAATTTTAAATTGAAGATTTTAATTGAGCTTTTATAATATGTTGTGAAGCTTTAAGCGTTATTGCTACGGTAGTATTGTGTTATTAATACAGTTATAGTATTATATAATACAAATTATTGGCGAAATTTATTCAAATTTACATTAAATTCCCAGATAATTGTTTAATTTAATTTTAAAATATGCTACTACAGTAACAAATCTACGAAAATATAACTTTTGGATAAAAATTTTATGGTAAAATTTCATTATATAATTCATAAATAATTATTTATTTGAAGTTTCATCTAAGTTAAAATCATGTTGTTGTAGGAACAAAGTTATGTAAATGGAATTCTAAATTAAAAAAACCAAACTGAATAATTGAGAAGCTACTACTACAATATTAAACGCCTCTAATTCTTATTTTTTTCAGCAAATTTAATACTTAAGTAGCATGTAAAATAGTTTTATTCTGTCGACAGCTCTGACTATTTTATAACCATGCTATTATAGTATTAAATTAGATAATATATATCAAGAAATTTCAAAGAATTTACGATGCGATTCTAAGAAAATTATGCGACTACGATAGCAATTACTTAATTTTGAATTAATCTTCTACGATAATAAAACATGTAATTTTTTGAAAGTTTTCTGCTACAGTATCAATAATGAGAGCAGGAGAAGAAAAATAAATAAATGTTTTCAGTTTAAATGAAGAAAAATGTGCTATTGCAGCAATATTTACTTTCGAAAAGAACACACAAACTTTTAAAATTGAAATATTTTCTTCTTGGTGTGATTTGCTGCTACAGCAGCTTTTTCCTCTCTTCCTCTTCTTCTTCTCAATGTTAACTTGCATGATAAATTGGATTTATTTAATTTATAAAATTAGAAAGAAAAGATATTTTATAGATATAGTATAATTTTGCTTCAAGTAAAATAAGTAATTAGAGTGCATACTTTACAAATATAAGTAGGGAATACACTGAAACCTGATGTAGAGAACCGAAAAATAGACAAAATTGTTTTGATGTGGATGAGAATTTGGCTAAAGAATTCAGACTTAATGTAAAAGAGTGATGAAAAGTATACTGTGCATTTTTAGAAGAAATGTAACTTCTATAATAAGAGGGATTAGAAGGCTAAAAATAACATGCAATAATTCTGACGTAAAAGAGGTCAGAACATGCAATAATTTGAGGTAGAAATGGCTAGAACATGTAATAATTCTAAGGTAGAAGAGGCTGGAACATGCAATAACTCTAGTCTCATCTGTTTCATCCGAAGATGAAGATTGAATTCTGAAGTAGATTAGAATAGGCCTATGCACTGTATTTTGGAATAAAAGATATTAGAGCATACACTGGATTCTAGCAAGGAGAGATTGGAAGTAGGAAATTATAATCTAAAAAATTGTTTATAATTTACATTAAATACTGATAAAGAAATTAGAATATTTACAGAATTTCAAAACTAAAAACAAAATCAAATATAATTATTTAATATACGCCATTTTCTTAATTTTATTATCATTTCGAAGTTTAATCAGATAAATTCTAACAAACACTTAACACCTGTTGTAAAAATAAAACAATAATTTATTAAAATAAAAACATTTTAAAACACAAAATATGTAAGACCGAATTTTATTGGGAAAATAGAAATAGAATAAACAAAGTTTAATTATAATCTGTTTATTTGAAGAATAATTGTTACTGCAGTAGCATAATTTGTTAAGTTTTAAATGAGTTTACTCCATTCTTTACTTTTAAACTTGTACATCATTTACACGTGGGAATTCAGAACTTTAATTTACTAAACAATTTCTCCATATAATATTATTTTAAGGATTTTATTTTAATTAATTTTGCTAAAGTTTATTATATCGACAAAGGAAAATGTGTTTACACGATATTACAATAATATGAAGTGAAATAACAAGTAAACAGGAATTTACTTAGTTTAAAAACTCAATTCTTATGCAACAACGTGCATAAATGTCCATAATTTAAGCACTAGCATGAGATGAAGAATCATAAAATGTGCTGCAAAAACTAAATACTTTCCTGATTATTTTTGCACACCGAAGAATTCTAACAATTCAGGATTGAAATTAAATTTTTAGATAATAAATTATAAAAATTTTTAATAAAAAAGAGGGGTTTTTTTAGATGAAAATTAGAATATTCAGCCACTTGCAATTATCAATTTGTAGTCAATGTAATGGAGTAAACGATGAAGAGCATCAAAAGCCTGCAACCAAAATGTAGCCAGAGTAATTTTACGCACTGTCGCATTAATTTGAAAGACTAATCATAATAAAAAGGTTAAGAAAGTACGACGAGAGATTATCTTGATAGTTATTTGATAGTACGATTAATTCATTGTCGACTAAAATTACTATTTTCAATACTGATCCTTCAGTAAATAAGCTACAAAATACGTATTTTAAGGCAAATGTTTGGATGATTTTTTTAGAAAATTAAATTTATTAAATTTTTTATTAATTTATGAACTAATTTTCTGTATTTTTTTGAAAGAAATATAAAAAAACACATATAAATTCCTCATGTTTTTGTATTAATATTCTCTTGTTAGCTACAACAAAACTATCGAATTCTTAATTTAAAAAGTAATTTTTTAATTAAAATCTTCTTCTTTATAATCTAAAAATGTTATTCTTAATATTTAAATTATAAAGAATACAATTTTTAGAGTAAAAAATTGAAAAAAAAGTCAATTTATCAAAATTAAGTGATGCTTTCTATATATAAAGATTTTTAGATGATTATTTTTAGAAAATTAAATCAAATTTATTAAACTTTTGAAGTAATTTTCTATATTTTTTTAAGAATAATTTTGAAAGAATAACGCAAAACATTCANAATTATTTAGTATATTTTTTATTAATTAATGTCAAAATTATGTTTGAAAATTTGCTTCTCCTGATGATGTAGAGAGAAAATAATCTAGTTTCTCGCTGCAGATGCAAGTGAATATTTTGAATATAAACTATTCAGAATATATTCTACGATATTTTAATCATAATATAAAGACGAATATTTAAAAAATTGGATATATTTTTAATATATTTTCGTGTATTTCTAGAATTTTTGTTATGATTATTTGCTTGAAACAGCAATTTTTTTTGTGATATATTTCGTGCTTTTTTTTAATATTTTTTGTCACCTCTACTTATTCTATAAATAGTGCTACTGTCATAGTTTGTATTATGCTACGTACTTACCTGTCACACCTAGTTTATAGTAAAGAAATATTGTACCTTGCAACACTTATACTACGTGAATTCCGTGAAGAACTTAACAGCATGTTGCACTATCTTATCACTTACGCAATTAATTTTAATAAATACTACTGCTATATTATTAAAGTAGTTCTATCCTGTAGTAGATGAGGCAATTAATATAAGTATTATAGCATAGGAGAAGCCATAATGAGAAGGGGGGGGAAAGTAATTTAACCACCATTCCACCATACTCACCTCTAGCCACACATACATAGACACACACACACACACACACACAGATAGATCTGGAGTGCATTGATTTTTGTTACTGTAGCTGTAGCAACCTTTTAAAGCATCTCGTTATCGCATCAACGAAGCTCCTTCTAAAACTTTACCACATGTCTAGTATCAAACAAAAGAAAAAAAAAATAAAGAAAAATATCTAAAAAATGTGATTGTTCTCTTGCTTTCTAACATTATCCTTTACTTTATGCTTGGATGCTGTAAAGTAAATGTTTGATTCGCTTAGAGAAACACGTAACACAATGCTACTATAGTAATAGTCTGATAGCAATAAAATTTATCTTGGGGAGGGGGATTTTTTGTTTTTTGAAGAAAAGAGGATTTTTCTGAAATGGTTCGAGTGATAAAATATCGGGTTGTGTACCATCTGAGCGTAAAATCCTATTGGAATACATGGTTATCGGATATGGCTTTGTTATGGCTGATTTTTTTTTATTATTCTACCTACTTACTAAAATAATTTTGTATCAAAACAGATTTTTTAAATGTTTAAAAATCCGTTCTAGCATTATCAATGTTGCTATAGTAATAAACCTCCCTTAAGAGCCTTAATACATTTGATTTCCCCGGCTCTAAGTGATAGATTTTGCTACTATAGTAATAAATTCAAGGCTCTGCGACCTGTATTAATAGAAGCCTTGGTTCTACGAGATTATTATTCTTGCTGTAATAGCTTTCATTTAGATGATACTTGTCTACATCTGTTGATCTGTAATGTGTTGTTATAACTGTAGTAGTAGATGTTCTAAGTTTAGTTATACACGTGACAATAAAACAGTATTACTGCTATTACTGTAATAGCACAATTATGGAAGCGCTGCTAATAAATTTTAGTAGAAAAAAATCCTTTTTTTATATGTTACTTTAATAATAAATTGCTTCTTAATCTAGAAGCATGCTGTAATATTAATTATTAACTATTGTAGTAACATTTTAAGTATTTTAAAGTAGTATAGCTTATCTACCAGTATAGTACCAGTACGGTAATGTAGTAATGATTTGCTGCTAGAGTATGTTGTTACGTTTCAAAAATATATAACTTTGTACTTGTAGTATTATAACTTTAACACTTTCTGTATTAGGAGTTAATATATAAAACTTACTAACTTAAATTTGAGCTATCACAGCAACAAATTTAAGTTATTTCAAACGGAAAGTGCGCTATATTAGGTATAAAAAGAAAATGTTGAAGTTAAAATCTGGTAAAACATGTGCAGCAAACGTTATCAAAGACACGTATTGCTGCCAGTCAGCTGGGAGTTGATAGAATGCTGTGTTAGCAGAGATTGTACCCGTTTAAATTACGGAAATTACTATTAACAAGTAACCGTAACAACGCTTTTCGTCATTTGTAACACTGATTATTGTAGTGTTGGTACTAATTGTACCATGTTTAGAATAATAAAAACAGTTACTGTACCTAGATATAATCCATGATACACGTGGTATATTAAGAGAGGAATGCTAAATGCATTGTATATTGTTATACCTAATTTAATAACAATTTTTATCATTCTCACGTAGCATAATAAATGATACAACAATGCATCATCTATCGTTGTACTGGTTGCATCAGTACAACTATTACGTTAATCATACCATTACTTTTCTTGTAATGTTACCGTATACTTAAACTATACTGTAGTAACACAATGTGCTGTACAGTACAGGACATTACACTATGTTGCTTACAATAGCGTGTAGAGTTTATAAACCTGTAGAAGTAGTAGAAGATATTGATACTAGAGAAGTATGTGCATGATTAAGGCAGAAGGAAAGATGACAAAGTGACGAAAGACTTGTCTGCTACCAGGTTAACTCGACAACTGGCTACTTGCCAACTTCGATAAGCAATTTTCTGGTGTACTATCCAACAGGCACACACTTTGCACAGTTTATAGTAGTATAATATTGATCGACTAGCGATTTGCTAGTTTCATATATTCTTTACTTTCTTTACACTTAATTAAATTGCATCTATTGAGAATGTTCTTCATTTTTATTATCGACATTTTCTAATTAGCAATAAGATTTTTTTTTTTTGGATGAAAGTTGTATAAATTTTGAATTTCTTTTTAAGCAAATTGCTAAAATACGCTACTTATAACAGAAATTCGTCGAATTTTCCTTCAAACTTTGCTACAAATTAATATACAGGGTGGCCAGAAATCAGTTAACCGAACTGCAGAAAGGTGGGTTGAATCTGTTAACCGAGTTTTGGGCCGTTTCCACTTTTATAGCACGATTTTGCTTTACGTAACGTAAAAAACTTATATTATTACGCCTCAACTAGAGCTAGCTTAATTTTCTTGTAAGTAATCGAAGAAAAATCTCATAAAACGTAGAGATAAAATACAAAATTTCGTCAAAAATATAAAGATTTTGTTGCGACTAATCGTCAACTTCAATTGATTTAAATAAAGCGATACACTGCAGCAATCGACTTTTGTTGCAAATTAAGCAAAATATTGTTTCTTTCCGTTGTTATGCATGCAACTAAATGATATTTATTTGCAATACTTTGTGTTAAATCACGATTGCTTCATGCAGCACATAAAGTTTCCTGTCACGAAGCGCAATTAAACTTTATTTCGTTGCAGAAAATCCAAGACAAACTGCAATATTGCAAGTTAACATCTAGACCTAGAGATCAATAACTATCGCATACACTTCCAATACATCAGTAATAACGGAATTTAATAGGGATTTTTCATTCAATTCCTGCAAAAAAAAAAAAAAAACGAAAGTGCTTGATTTAGCAGCGCCAAAAACTCTCCTAGCGTGCTAAATATGTACCAGAACTCCACATATCTAGGAACGTGTTAAGCTTAAATATTTATTGCATTTACAAATAAATTAATTTATCAAATTGTAAATAAAGTATCAAATACTAAACTGTAGACATTTTTGCAGATAATCAGGAGTAAACTATTTATAAAAACAGTACGAAATGTCTCAAATACTCTCTCAGAATTGTATTTTAAAGATAATTTGTCTTTTAAATAAAGTTTAAATTATTATTTTGTACAAAAAAATATATATAAAAGGTGTTTTAAGCTTGCCGTGTTAGATAAAAGTCTTTCATCGCATAGGTCTTTGTGGGATTTCTGTGTTTAGGTCACGTAATTTTCTAAAAAACACGTATGAAGATCGTTCTATAAATAATATTGTTACGTGTATTCAGCGTTCTTAGAAAAGTATTATTTTTTTATAATAGTGTTATCAGATAATGCTTTTAATGCAGTATCATAGGACGGTTCGTTACACGTTCTACGCGTTTTCAGAGTGACGTTACTGTCGGTTGTGTGCATTTTTATAGAAATATTTTCATAGATTTTGAGTGTTTTAGAACATTTCCGTAGATTTTTATGTTTTTAGAACACTATTTCCATAGATTATGTGCATTTTTTAAATATCTCCATAAATTCTGTACAGTTTTAGAACCAAATTCGCACAGATTCTGTGCAATTTTTGAACAAAATTTCCACAGATTCTGTGCAGTTTTATAACATTCTGTGGCTGTTTAGAAGATTATTCTCAGATACGAAGTGATTTTAAGACCATTAATCCACGCACGAAAAGTACATCATGCAATAATTATTACTCATTATTTATAGCGACGATCATAATAAGAACGTTCGAAAAAGTGCTTTATAAACATTGTAAAGAAACAACGACTTTACAAAAATGACTTAAACTATAAAAATCATAATTTGAAAGATAAAAAGAAATATTTTCTTAGAATATTATCTAAAAAATGATGTCAAATTACGCATAAAATTTAAGCACGAACATCTGCAACGGGAGTAATTTCCTTCTAAAAAAACACTTTTTTTTAAAGAATAAAATATGATTGCTTTATATTAAAAATAAGCATAAAAATATAAATATTTTACATTGTTTTTTAGGATTATTTTAAGTAAAAATACAAAACACGAGATGTTCGTGTTTTTATGTGCATTATTTTTAGTGCATTATTTTGAAATTTAAAACTTATAAATTTCAAAATAATGCACTAAAAATACAGTTTATTTTAGAAATATATCGGAAGGTACAGTAAATTATGTACAGTACAAAGAGTGTGAGGTATTTATGAGTACAAAATTGTTAGTTTTCGTGCGTAAATTATGAATCTCTGCGCAAATTTTGTAATTATCAGTACAGAAATTAAGAATATTTTGTGAAAATAAGAGTATTTACTAGTAAATCTGTGATTTTCTGTGCAGTGTCAGTGAGTGATTGTACAGTAATGTACTGTACAGTTCGTTCGTAAATCGTGAATGTCTTTGTTAATGGTGAGATTATTTGCTCACAATTGTCAATACTTATGCAAAAATAGAGAATACATGTAAAAAAGTGTGAGTATTTATGCAAAATATAGTGAAAAACTGTAAAAAAGCGTATTTGTTCAAAAATAGTGATTACCGGTGCAAAAAGTATAAGTATTTATGCAGAAATTTTGATTATTTTTGCATTTTTTTGGTATAAATACCTGTTTTTTTAATAACACTGTCTGTTTAGGTAATTTTTGTTAATTTATTGATATTTAAATACATGAAAATTGTATAATTTAATGAATACAAGTATTCGCGCTAAATATTTTGCTATCGTTTTATATACAGGTTTATTCGATCATCGAATACTTGCAATACTTACACAATTAAAAATACGTTAAATATAAAAGAAAATTGACGTTTTTAGATAAATTTGTGCAATAAATCGTCGAACAATTTCGGTTAATTTTTATTTAATAATGTAGAGAAGTTAATAGATCTTGCAGGAAAATTAAACAGCTTCTCACGAATGTCCATTAACTTGACATTGGAATCTCTGGCTAACTTATTGCGTGGTACATCATTTGACCAAAATTCTGTTCACCTTTAATTGAAATTCCATCATTTTATTCTCAAAATATAAAAGATTCTTTTGTTGTTTTCTTTGCAAACTTCTTTCAAATCAAAAAAAAAAAAAAACTTCGAAACGTTATAAAATAAAATGCAAAATATCTAAAAATACCGTTAGAGTACATTATTTTCATGGTTTTAAAATAGAACAGACAAACAAGACAGACATATGAAAATATCGTGAGAAATTGTGATTTTGATGCGGAGCAATTCAATAAACACGATGTAAATGGTGCGATGCACTTCAATTTAAGAATATATTAAAATAAAAAAGGTATTTTTAGAAGTTTAATATCTAAAAGGGATTTCTGTGTTTAGGTCACGTAATTTTCTAANATAATTCTGTCAATATATTGCCTCAATACAAGATTAATCAATGCTGACATTCCATTATATTGAAATATGAGAGTGTAAGACAATAAATTGACAAATTGGTGTTAATTAGATTCTTTATACCATATCTTATTACCATTATTTATAATAATAAAAAAATTATTATAATTCATTTTAAATCTAATGATTGCTGTTAAGATACATTTTGCTTTACATGTTATATGAAGTAATTGTCTTTTTATAAAACTTATGAAAACACATACCATCATAAATCATAATCATTTACCAGGAAAGAAAAGCAGAAATTGAATTTTAATTAAAAAACAGTAAAATTAATGCCTGTTTGTACAATAATCTTTCTAAATAACTTGTTGATCTTTTCCCTAAACTATAGAAATTTCATAAGAATTAAATATTACTTATTTATTAATAATAGAACCGTCCAACATTATATCAAGATTATTTCAAATGACTATAATAGATCTTAGAATTATCGATGGTATGTGTAATTAATAAATATTAAAATTATTTATATTTTAATTGAATTGTTTTAAAAATTTAAGTGGTTAAATGTACTGTTAAAGTATATATTGTACTTATTGTCATTTTGCTGGTTGTATCATAGAAGAAAGTGTGAAATGCAACTGATGCTTAAGATAGGCATCTAGAAATTGGAAATTCTTATACTCATTAAAAACGCACAAACAGATGTACCTGTATATTCAAATTAATTCATTGAATCTCAGATCAGTGTGTATTTATTTATTTGTTTTAACCTCATCTTCATTGCTCAAATTATACTGTAGTAGATAAACCAAATTAGTTTTCAATATTTTTATATTAGTGCCATGTTTTTAGTCTTTGTTTTTGTTTTGTTTTGTTTTTTTTTTTGTTCTGTAGAAAATTATAAAAGTTTACTATTGAGATTAAAAAAAAATTATTACATGTTATATGTACTTTTTTTATGCATCTCTGAAATTAATGTCTTAAACTCTAAAGCATAAAGTAAAGAAAAAAAAGGAATTTTTTTTTGTTCTAAAGTAATTAAGAAATTGATCAAATTAAATTACTGCGAATATACGAAATGAAATGAAATTAATCTTGTAAAATTCCTACTTTAAATATGTATAAAACGATCTTTAATAATGTCTGAGTTGGAATTATTGTGCTGCAATTTGAAAAAAATTGTAAACCTATAAATCCTCACTGTCGTCTGTCTGACTGTCCTTCCTTAATCTCGAGAACGGTGTTAGATAGACGAAAGTCAAGACCAGATATGGAAATCCTATAGGCATTAGGGCCCAATTATCTATAAATAAAATTCCGATCTAGACTGGAAGTCACGCGAATCCAATTCAAAAATTTCCCCCTAAATTCAGTTACATAGATGACCTGCACGACTCTGTTGTTATCAGGAAAAGTATGATTTACAGGGGCAAAACACTACTAATTTGAGATGGAGAGCATATATTTTAAACGAAATGAATTAGGAATATGATTAAAAATTAAAAAATAATTGCTCGTTTTTTTTGGGAATTCGATTTTAGACGTTCAAAAATTATATATTTTATAAAAATATTCGAAAAACCCACAAGAATTTTTGGGTAAAAAACGAAAAAATGGTACACTTTTATACTAGATTTAAGGTGGTTAAAGTGTATTTTTGGAATCGTTTATTATGTTTAAGAGGTAGAATATTATAGAAATGTGTTGTTAGACGTTTTAGAGATTGTTTAATTTATAAAAATGCAAAAAATTCAAGAATTTGACTGTTTAAAAAGCTGGAAATTTGGCAACTTTCGACACGAATAGATCTAATTTTAACACGAATAAGGATGTGTTTCTTTAATATTAATCGATATGTAAGAGTTAATTTTATATCTAGAATTTTTTGGAATTAATTTTTAGATGCTTTGAAGATTCGTTTTTTTCAATTTGTATAAATTAAACAAAGAATTTGCGTTTAGAAGTGAGAAAAATGACACATTTCGACAGTTTTAAACGTATTAAAGTGTGTTTCTGGAAATTTTATCGATATCTAAGAGTTAAAATTATATAAATATGAGGTTTTAGATTTTTAAAATTTATTTAATTTTTTAAGTCCAAGATGAATAAGGAATTTAAAGGTAAGTAAAATGATACATTTTCACGCTTGTTATTCTAATTTAAAAAGATTAAGGTGTGTTTTTGAAACGAAGTTCAATATAAAAATTCTAGTTATTAATACATTATTTCTACAAAAATTCGTTTAAAAATATATATTACTTTTCTAAAAAATCTTAGTTTAAGTTCAATTATTTCTTCACGAAACAGGTGAAAAATTTATCTGTTCAATAAGAATAGCAACGTGAGCATTTTGAAGGTAAGAATTTTCGTGTTCAAGAAGTAATTTTGTTTAATATTTTATCAAAGAAAAGACTTTCTAATGTGTAAAAAATATCGTATTTTCACACCTGACAGAAATTTGGCTGGATTTTTTTTAGAATAATCCACTCTTAATCCCGTATTCTTAGCTAAGATCATTGTCTTATTTGGTGCCAAGAATCACTTGAAACTAGTAAACTTTATTGATTTTCTATCGATTTTTTGGAATTTAATGTAAAATCTTTGACTGCAACCTTCGATTTTGTGGCTCCAAAATATGTTTCGTACATTTAAAGTCAGCACAAGATACATTATGCTGAGGGGGACGATGGTATTTTTTGAAACAAGTAAAAATAATAAATCAAACTTTAAGTGAAATTTTTTGAAGAATATAAATATTTTTTTAGAATAAAATTGAATGTATTGATAGTAAATCTTTTGTATTTTAATAAATTTATAATAAATTGTGGTATTTTTTAAGTATAGTTTTAGATTTATTAAGTTTTCTCCATGTAATTTTGAAGCGTAGGAAATTTTAGAAGCTTTTTTTTTTTAATGGCGTGTAGATAAATGGACCTGATCATTTTATCGGTTATTAAGGATAAAGAGATGATAGAAAATTCCCGGAAATTATTGAAATTTTAAACGTTGATGATGATCTTTTTCAAATAATAAAAAAAGAATTCGTCATCATCATGACAACATAAGTGTAGTAAATGGCTAATTTTAAACATAAGATTAGCTTCAAGTGATGCGAAAAAAACTTTCTAAAAATCTCCTTGTTGCAGCAAATAGTATTATCGATCCTTTAATACAGCATTTTTTAAAGAATTTTTTAAGAAATTCTAAAAAACCTACACTTACATCATAGAAATGACCCATTTTCTTACCTTACTGTATTCAAAAAATTCGGTTTAAAATCTAAAAAAACCTTAAATTTTAATTAAAAAAAATAGTCTAAAAATACAAAATGAGTGATTTTAAATAGTCTTCTAGTTAATTTTTTGGATAAAACTCCAAGAGATTTTGATGGAATTACAAAAAAAAAAAAACAAAAACAAATTGCGTGCTTATGTATAACGTTCAAAATCAATATCATTAAGCAGATATTGATAGAGGGGAGGTATTTTTTTTGAATTATCTCACGCGCAGAGAGCATTATCCTGATAATAAAGCTCGTTCATTTTATCGTAAATAATCACGAAAAATTCTAAAAAAATTTTTTAATGTTTAAATTTATTTTTGTAGTTTTTGGAAGACGTGCAGCTGCTTTATCTTCTATAATATTAGAGTTTTAATCAGATTTTTCCGAGTAGAAAGCGGTTAAACTTTACTAAAAAAAAGGGAGGAGTTTTTAAGAGGAACATCTGAAAAATCTTCTTAAAAAAACAAAAAAATAAATGAAAGCTAATGCCCAAATCAAAGAAATGATAAAGAAAAATCTTGTCTTTTATCTTATCTTATCAATAAGACGTCGAGTGTGGCCTGAATCAAAGAAATAAAAATAAAAAAAAATCCCCAGTCAAATGAATTATGGTATATAAATAGGTTGAAAGAACACGTTGATCATCTTTAAAAAAAACCGAGATAACAAATTATAAAGTAAATAATTAAAAAAATTACGTGTTTAACGATAAATTTTACTTTTATCAGCGTAATTATTCAGAAAATTATCTAATAAATTTATTAAATTATTCATAGAATAATAAAAAAAATAGCGCCCGATTTAATTAAGTTATAATGATAAATAGCTCTTAAGTTGGAAGATAATGATGTAATAAAATTCTGAGATACAAAAATCTAAAAAAAGAATCAATTTTATGTTGTGAGAAGAGGATTTTCTTTATTGGGCTGCAGTTTGAAAAAATTGCAAATCTATAAATCGTCCGTCTGTCTGTCCGTCCTTTTTTAATATCGAGACCGGATATAGAAAAAGGAGGCCTCGATTAACTATACACTAACTTCCGGTATAGACTGGAAATCCCCTGATTTCAATTGAAAAATTTCATAGTTACTTATATGACCGGCATGACTCTGTTGTTATCAGGGAAAGTATGATGTACAGGGGCAAGACACTACTAATTTGAGATCGAGATCATATATTTTAAATTAAATATATTAAAAATATGATTAAAATTGTAAAAATTTTAGATTTTAAATATGTTTTTCAGAATTATTACTGAGAATTATTCAGGATTATGTTAATTATTTGGCAAGGGACACATTTTTGATTATTTTTAGAAGTTTCTAAAATAAAAACTCTTTGCTGTTTGTATGTCTGTCTGTTTAAATGCTCTCCAAATATACTTAAATTATGATTTGTTTTTGCCTTTTTTGTGTATAAGAAATAATGATTTTATTTTGAATTTTGTAACCTCCAGCCATCTTACTTCAAAATGGCGACCAGTTAAAAAATTCGTATGCGTAAAAGTGTATAATTTTGAAGGCTTTTGAATCTTACATGCATTTAATGAAGATACTTATCATAAATTATAAATTGTTTGAGTTTATCTGTAGATAAATCTAAAAAATCTATGCAAATTTATAAGAATAAGTAATTATGTGAGGTTAAAGGTCTAATTACAGGTTTGTAGAAGAGTCTGAATCGTGATTTTCCTAAGTAAAGACGAACTGAAAAGCTCCCTAAAAATACATAATTATATAAACATAAAGGGAAAAATCTCTAAATACTTTAAAAGGAAGAATCCCTAAATATCTAGGACTTACGTTAAAAGAGAAGCGACCAATCGTAGTTATCGAAGAAAAATAAAAATCTTATGAGCTGGGGAAAAATCAATGATTCGGTGATTTTTCCATAAATAAAAACAATAATATTCAAATGGAAAAATCCCCAAACAACAAATGTTTCTTCAAATAAAAGAGAATTATCAAATAACGCAACTTTTCCTTTAAGTGCTGCAACTGAGAGAAATCCCTAAATTAAGTAATTAGGGAAAAATCGCTATAATTCAATAAAAGATTTTCTCCTATTTTCCGTAATATATATATATAAATAAATAAATAAATAAATATATATTTGGTTCGTTTAAATTATTTAGGGAAAAATCTAATCTTTAAGGATATTTCCGTAAATAAAATTGATGTCAAAGAAAACTATCTGTGTTTAGGGATTTTACACGACGTTGATTAAAAAAGAAAAACTAAACTCGGTTATTGTTTATCGAACAGTAAACATGCAAGAAACACAAAAGAATCAAAGAAAATCTTTAAAAATTGAATTTTTTAGACCTTAGGATCAATCAGGAAACAATGTAAAGGGATAGAATTTTATCATACAGTTTATTTGTCGATACAATCAAATTTGTAAAGATTTGGATGGAAAAATAAAAGAATAGTTACAACAAATTAAATTATAAGGGGAAAAAATTGGGAAAAATCAAAAATCTTTATTGTGATTCACATTACAAGTGTAACTATTTATAATATCGATCCAAAAAATACTTTGACGTGACGATTTCTGTCACGCAGCATTGTATTTTTAGGGGGAGGCGCTTGTGTTTTTTAGAAGCCACGTTTAATGGCCATTTATACTTCGCGACACCTAAAAAACACACGAAAAATGGCCCAGACTAATTCATAACTTATTTAATGGCTAATTCATTTAATATTTACGTTTACACCCTGCTTATTTTTAAGTTACTACATAAAAATTTCTCTGTTATACCGAAAAAAAGCCCACTTTAATTACGATCTTTTATCTAGAAAAATGTCGTAAAAGTGTGGGGAATTTTATAGAATGGACTCGATTGTTGTTATCGAAGAGTTCTTTACTTTCTAGCAGCATAGTGGAATCTAGTTATCAAACATAGCAATTTAACAAGGCATAGAGTCCTTGTGTTACGTGCAGACGGATCAGTAAAAGAAGTCTTCTTTCCCCCCTTTCGAGCAATAAAAGTGAAAGTATATTTGGCATGCACACGAAATGAAGAAGTGCATTTATTTGTTATGGAAGAGTAAAGTGAATAATCTTTATCTCTTTTCAAGCTGTCTAGTAAATACGTCACAATGCTTTTTTCTTTTCTCTAGATTCACGACACAATAAAAGGCCATTTTTATGTTGAAATTGCTAAATATTTTTGCTTTTTTTTATTGTAAACAAGAAGATTTTTCGCTTGTACTTTTGGAACGTCATGAAATAAAAATGTGAATTAGAATATTTATTTTTCTTTCTCCTCCTCATCCTCATCCTCATCCTCCTGCCGTTCTTTTCTTAATCATCAGCATCAGTATCGTTTTCAAAGACGACGACGATGATAAAAAATATTCAATTATCATAATTTTGATAACTTGTAACGATGATGGTGTTTTCAATATATATTATCGTATCAACTTAATGATGATCATTATTATGATGATAACGTTAAAAATACATTATGTTTATGATTTATATCAGATAACAATTATAATTTAATCATCATTATTATATGATGATGGCCTGCATATGATGATAATTACATCATCATCATGTGATGATAATTTATGTCATATGACAACCATATTTTTTAATTGACATACTTCTGCTATTTTCTTAACTGATCCTTTTTGGATTTTTATCACTTTTCGATGTGATTTATCATCATCTTCTGGGAATTATGAGCATATTTGGCATCTTTAAAATATATATTTTAACATGAAATATCATAAAAATGGTCGAAAATATAGCTTTCGTCATCCTTGTGATTTCATATGATTTATCATCTATGAAATACAGTATATTACGTTTAATAAAGGATGATTGAAATATATAAATTTCATAAAAGTTATAATAATTTCCAGTTAAAAGAATCATCATCCACAAATGATGACGATGAGTCGTTTAAAACAACTTTTATGGTAATAATTTCTAACTTATCATTACATTTATCAGTCATATTAATAATAATAATATAATAAACAGTAAGATAAATGAGATGATAATGAATAATAGTAAATCTTTTGATGAAAACGTTATTATTATTATTAAATTAGTTAATTTTTCTTCCAATATATCTCAGTATCTTGCATTCCAATTATCATCATCAACCGCAGAAGATAATTATTATAAAATATCTTATCATTTGTTCCGATGGATTTATGATGTAATCGTCATGATAAATGTTTATAACAGTCTTGATGATTATCACGCTGATCATCTTTACTTTTAAACCTGATAAACATCATTAATCATCAAGTAGAAAAAAAAATTGATAAGTTTCATACTATATTTTATTATTATCACCACCTATTAAGGATGATGATAATAAAATAATTTGATAAAATGGATGATAAATTATATAAAATAAATGATAACAATTATGATATTGTCAAGGAAAAGATTTAGTAGTTTTCATTATCACAAAATCTCAAACATCTTAACAATATCAGTATGTTTTTCTGATATTGATGATGCCTTTATCAGTGATGATAATGATAAAGTTATCATCAAGATTAGAAAAATACGTTATTACTAATATATTAAGGTTTATAATAATGATAAATTATGTATCATCATTATCAATGCATCCTTCTAGAGAACAAAAATCTGATGATGATGATGATGAATTTTTATATTGTTAGGTGCAATTTGAAAAGTTGTAGACCTGTAAATTCCTACTGTCGTTTGTCTGTCCGTCCTTCGTTAATCTCGAGAAATACGTAAGATAGATTAAATTTAAGACCGGATACGGGAAGCTTAGTGAAAGTAGGCCCAGATTTATGAACTTCCGGTCTAGACCGGAGGTCACGTGATTTCAATTCAAAATTTTTCCCCAGAACAGAGTTACTTAGATGACTGGCACGACTCTGTTGTTATCAGGAATAGTATGATGTATAGGGGCAAGGCACTATTAATTTCAAGTGGAGAGCATATATTTTAAATTAAATAAAAATGAAGATTTTATACACTGTCGCTCTCCGAATGGCACAAAGATGAGGATGATGCAAATGATGATAAAGAAGATCATTTGGTGACAATGGAAAAAAGGGTAGAAAACAAAGAAATTTGATGAAAAACATCCTTAAAATTGATACGCTATCGTTTCTAGAATGTAGAAAATACATTTTTATCCAATTTCCGAAACTGATTCATTCAATATTTGGCGCGTCTGGTTGTCGTATCGATCAAAAAAATGTAGAAAATTGCAGTAAGAATATTCAGTTACAAACGAGATGTGTATAGATGAAATTCCTCCAAGAAGCATCTTCCATAAATAAGAAGTGTCAAAGTGATGGGAAAATTCGAATATGTCGACTCGAAACCTTATTTTTTTTTCTAGAAAATATATATTTTTTTTAGAAAGTGCCGCGAAAGGCTTTTAGCTTATCAAGGTCGCATATGATTGAATGACAATGCAATATTTTTTGATCTATATTGATGGAAATATTTCGTACGATGCACGCTCAAATTTATTTAAATAATGAAATTTTTTTGAGAACGTTATATGAGGATTTTTAGAAATTTGTCGGGTCCATTTGTATTCGAGTAAATTAAGAGATTAAGTGCTATAAAATTGCATGCAACATGCGCAAAATAAAAGCTTTCGTGTCAACGGTGTATAAATATTCTTGAATAATTTATTAGGGAGGGAGGGGGAGCGAGAGAGAGAGAGAGAGAGGTTAAAGGTCAAAATTTGCATAAGAATCTGAACACGATTTTAAAGGTTTTCTCGGCCGAAAAAACTCATAAATCATTAAAAAAAACGTAAATAATTTCCAAAAATACATTAAGATTTTTTAGAAAACGATATAAACGTCAGTACAAAAATAAATTTCTTTGGAATAAATCATCAAACAGATGTTGTAAAAATGCAAAAATGCGAATTTTCTCAAGATTTAAAATTAATTCCATAAAAAATTATTATATGAAATAATTTAATATTATT
This sequence comes from Centruroides sculpturatus, assembly GCF_000671375.1. Classification (NCBI taxonomy): domain Eukaryota; kingdom Metazoa; phylum Arthropoda; class Arachnida; order Scorpiones; family Buthidae; genus Centruroides; species Centruroides sculpturatus. The sequence goes on along the minus strand of NW_019384959.1, from coordinate 60,413 downwards.
AAATAAAATAAATTACCTTCTAGCCATTTTGCCACATTTTTGTTATTATTTTTTGTAGATGAATCTTGTTAAAATCTAATTATTCATGTAAACGAGTGGAAGGGGGAGGAAGCGAGGGGTAAAACAGGGGAGAAGTTTATTTCTATAAATTTAATGGCTCTCATAAAAGACATTTTGCATTATAACGCGATTATTTTCTTGTTTGGGAATTTAATTTCTAAAAAAATCTGCTTAAGTCATAAATAGTTGGTCACATAATTTGGAAAATTGCCTAAAACTGATTGAATTTTTTGAATAAAAAAAACAATTGCTCTTTTTCATTATCACCTCAGAACGTGACATTTTTAGTAATAGAAAATGATAAAAAGTGATACAAATGATAAGATTTTATGAATTTATTTATAATAAAACTTCTAAAAATTTAATTTTCTAGAAGACAATCTAGTGTAGTGTTGTTTTATTGTTCTAGATTTATTATTTTTTTTAAATTTTATATTTAAAGAATTATTTATTAGTAATTAATCTAAAAATACAAATTTATTTTAAAAATATACACGAAGTCTTCTGTAAAGTAAGTGTGCATGCGATGCTCTGAATGCAACAAACACTATTGTGAATCAATATTACTTACACGAATGGTGTGGATCATGTAAAATGGATCTAGATCCTTGAATTGGGGAACCGCATCTCACTCTTAAATGTATTGGAATGTGTGTGATTCATTGATTTAAGTTATATTTAGGACTTCTAACGAATCCTACTTTGATCCTTCAGATGACGTATACTAACGAATTCAGCTCGATCCTCCGAGTGACATATTCTAATGGATCCGCTTCGACTCGATACGTGACATATCCTAATGGATCTAGTTCGATCCTCCACGTGACATAGTCTAATGAATCCGGTTCGATTGTACACGTAACATATTCTAATCGATCCGGTTCGATCCTACACGTGACTTATTCTAATGGTTCCGAATTCGATTTTACACGTGATGTATTCTTAAGAATTCGGATCAAATCTTCATACCTAACTTACTACACACCAGATTAGATTCCTACACGTGACATACTCCGCGTGAATCCAGGAAATACGACGAACTACACTTAATTAACAGAAGGATCCATATTCGTTTCCATACGTAACATAAATCCTCCGAATCTACACTAACAATGTGTACTAAATAACGTAACGTAGCGTAACTACTGCTTAAAGTAACCAACAAAAGAAAAAGAGAAAATCTTATGAAGTTACGCATTACTTCATAACTTATCGGACGTAATACAATGCAAAACAGTCTTAAGAAGTAACGTAACATTTTACATCACGAAATAATAACCTTTACAAGTGATTTTCGTGACCTTTGTGAAAACTACGAATCTATACGCATTCCTGAAGAATTTTCAAGTATTTAAAGGGAGGGTGACATTACATTAGGTAAGAATTATAACCCCCAAATCACCCTTCACATAACTTTCAAGTTAAAGGTTACTTAAGATCGTGGAAGTATTTTAAATATGCAATTTTTAGAATATTCCAAAAACACCTTCTTTAAAGATAAGAGACATTCTTCACCTCCACGTGACAAAGAGTCACGAAGGTGAGGAATTTTTTCTCCTGATACAAGAGATTCTACATTAAATTTGTAACAAATATAATTTATTTGAAGGGGAGATTTTGATTCCTAAAAGTAATTTAAAATATTTCTAAAATTCCAAGAGCGACTAAACGAATTCGTAATTTAGAATTCGAAATTAAATTCTTGAAGAGGGGGAGGACGAAAGTTTAGAGAATGTTATCTAATTATTATAAAGGAAGGTACCAATTAAGATTGTCTAAGCATCTTTTAAGACTTTCTACACTTGATTTATATCTAATGTAAGAAGCAGAAAAATGTTCTTGTATTTCTGCTAAATCAGCGATTCTTGTAATGGTACAACTCCGATTTTTTGTACAGTACGTTTGTGTGTCTGTCTCCAGTAAATCGGTACGTTTTTTCTTCTCTTCTCTGTTAAAAAAACGATAAGAACAATGCCACTCTTGTAGAAATTTATGAGGTATTAATAATCTAAACTTTTTTACATCAAAAAAGTAAATTTAAATCTTTTAACTCTTCAAATTACCTTCATCTAATTGCAATATACTAATATACAAGAAGTTTTGTTTGTTAATACACGATTAAATATGCAGAATGTAGGATTATTGTGTTATTATAATAGCATCGTAGGATATATTATTTGGCACATTTTACTTAAATTTTGAGGATAAAAATGTAGTTTTTTTGTTAGATTCTATTAAATGGCAACTAACTTAATTAAGTTACTGGCGATTGTTACTATAGAAGTAAAGTTGGAAGGATCAGAAGCGGTGTAACAAGACAACCAACCATAATGGCAGTTGTGCTAAAGTTTGTACTTTTCGCAGGTGTTGCTAATGGCTCTCTGTGGAGCCAACATTGTAGCAGTTGAAAAATTCTATCCTATCGTTCTAGAACCAGAATTGCTACTGCCGAATGTATACTTCTACATTAACATTTATATACCTTATAGAACAGAATGGTCGCACTTTAAGTCAGATCTAACTTAACTTATTGTTTATATCTCTTCTCCAGTTTGAAGTTGTTGCAAACAAATCAGAAATTAACTTTATAGCAGAGGATTTGTTATTGTAATAGCATACTTTACGAAGTTTATTCATTAACACACAGAATATTGTTTAGTTAATATTGATTCGTATGATAATGAATTCGGATAGTTTACTAACTTAAACGACTGTGAATTTACTGATTTGCTACTAATACAAGAGCAAAAATTTGTGATTAATATAAATTCACAGGAGTCTACTTTATTGGGCTAAAATTTGAAAAAAAAGACCTTTTCTTAATCTCGAGAACGGAATTAGATAGACTAAAATCGAGATCAGATATGGAAAGCATAGGGGCAGGAGGCCATGATCAATTATATAAGAACTTCCCAACTAGACCGGAAGTCACGTGAATTTAATTCAAAAATTTCCGCCGAAAGGAGTAAGATACGACTCTATTGCTAACAGGAAAGTATGATATACAGGGAAAAGCCACTACTAATTTGAGGTGGAGAGCATATATTTTAAATTAAATAAATTAAAAATATAATTAAAAACTGTAGCCCGGCATTGTAATCATGTCACAATAATTGATCGTTATAATTCTATTATAGTATTGATATAATAATTATTATACTGGCATATACTACTACAATCATCATAGTAACTCTTTTTTATTTTCTAAAGAATTTAATCTAATGTATGGTATAATTTAATTACCGTAATAGTAAACTCTACGTCATCATTCTGTACACGACACACATTATCATATTGTTAATAAAGTAGCATCCCACTTAACTAATGATAACTTAGAACTAGTTACGTTATGTGAGATCATTACTATAGTAAGATACACAACTACTGTATATATATTATACGTAATACAATTATGTAAATGGAAATAACACGTGTCTAAGAGATTGTTATTACTACAATAACACACGTTTAAGCGTAAATTTGCAATTTGCATCTTTATAAATAAAAAATCTGTAAAGAATAACGTGTGCGTGTTCTTCTCTAATAATAATGTTGATCATTGAACACGCGACAATGAAACAGAACACGGTATCTAGCACCTGATGGTGCTGTTTGTCAAAGCAAAAGTAGTAGTAGATCGATCTCTTAACATTTTCAGCCATTCGTCTGTCTGTTTTCTGCCACACACATAAAAAAAACTTTCTATTATTATTCTAATACTTTTGCAAATATATCCGGTTTTTTTACATGTAATTGTATGAAACATGAATAGATTTAGTGTTGATTGAATGTGTTTAACAGAAATACTGCCTTAATGAATAGAAATATCATTCTCTCTTTTATTAATTTACCTAAAAAACACGATTTATTAAATAAAACATTTACATAACTACAGTTTCATATATAAAAAATTTTGCATTTTTTGTTAAATTATTCTAACAGTATTTTTTTTTTACCTTTTTAGAATAAGAAAATAAATTTTAGTAATTTTTTGAGCGTTTAATGTAAATTTTAATTAATTAATACTATAAAAGTACTGTATTACATAACGTAACATTAAAAAAGTCGACTTGTTTTACTGACTTTAATACTCGAGTAGCATAGACTGGTTAGTGAATGATTCTTCATCTTACACTGGAGTGGAAGGAAATCACCTTTCTGATGCATCAAACGTTGGAAGTTATTTTCAGCTTTTCTTTGATACCTTCGAAAAATACAAAAAATAAAAAAAGGGAATAGACTTGCCACTTTAGCAAAAGGAAAAGTAAATTTAGGTTTTCTTTTTTTCCTTTTTTTCAATAATGTCACATACATAAAAAATAGATTTTTATTCTGCTTTAAATCGATTTTAAAAATATAAATTTAAAAAACTTCTGTATTCAATTTTTTAAAAATCTACAAATAATTATCGTCCTCTGCTTTGTTCGTAAGATACAAAACATTAAAGATTTCTTAACGATGATTGGTTGCTGATAAAATAGTCTTTAACGACGATTGGTTAAGAAAATTTAAATAAGCAAAAGTAAGCCTATCGTTGCTAATTTATAAAATACTCAACCAATAGTCATTAATTCTTAAATATTTATATCTTACGAACATCTTAGAGAACGAATTATGTTTGCAGTATTTTTTTATGGTTATAGAATATATTAAACTTTTTAAATTTTAACACGTAAATTACTATTTTTTTTATTAACTAAAGCCTGATTTTAGTGTAAACTACTAAATTTTAATGTTAAAAAATATTTTTTGTACATTTAATCTTTTATCTAAAAGTGACCATCATGTGATGAATATTTCATTAAATTAATTTAAAATTTTATTCTAAAAAAATCATTTGTAAATCATTAATGATGTATCTTTTGTTAACTAAATTTTGAATTTTTAAAGAAGCAAATATTAATTCAAGAATTCATAAGTTTTTGGCATCATCTGACATGATTTACAAGTAAAAATATTTGTTAGAATCTAGAAAAAATTCTGGAAAACAAGCTTTTCATCTTCTAAACAAGTCTCAGGTGGAGTAAAAGGGATGAGATTGTCAACTTCAGTTATCTGTCGTGTCAGATGCTGTTCTTAAAAGAGAAATTATTAATTTCTTCAATGATATTCTCAAAAATATTCTAGTTTTTAAAATTTTTGGAGTGTTTTAGAATACAACTAAGCAATTAATTTCTAACTAGAAATGATATGGATTGTAATAGAACTAGATTTTGCTTGTATCTGCATAAATTTTATAATGATGCCGATACGATAATAAATGACTTTAACTGTCTTTTTTTGGAGCGAAAAAATTATTCTAATTAAAATTAGCAAAATTCAATAAAAATTATACTTTTTAAGTTTAATACAGTATTAAAAATAAATGCATTATTCTATGTTCTAGAATGGCGCACAAACTAATCCCTAGAGTTTAAGGATTACTTTTAAGTCAAGGAATAATCCTTGAAATGTCGGGATTATTCCCTTAATGACATACATTAATATAAAATATCTTTGCTGAGTATCTATGTAATATTAAGGATTATTCCTCAACATTACACAGAAGTTGGGTTTGTCTGTAACCATACTTTTAGTGTACAAAATAGTTTACGTCACTTTTCAATATGTTAATATCGTGAAAGATTTATCATCAATTTTCAATTTACGAGCTCCCTAGTCATCTTCCATCGCTTCCTTATCCAATTCTATCCTTGTAGTTGTTTCTATTTTTAGGGGATTGTATGGAGAATTTTTCTATCATTTTCCACCCCGTGACAAAATCTATTTGACACTTCTTCCTTAAAATTTCAATATATTCTCTCTTATCTATCATCGTTAGAGATTTTTTTCATATAAGATCATCTTTGGTATCTTTTTTATAGCATTCTCATCCCGAGCTTCCACTCAGCTTTCAAGAGGAGTGATGCCAGATACTGGATTCTCCCTAAATCCAATAAAACTTGCTGTGATTTTCTTTTAAAAAATGTTTTTATCTTAAAAATATATATATATTTTTCTTTCATTCGGACGTCTGTATAGGATAACTATGACAGGTTAGGCCAACAAACATGCAGCGATTTCAATAAAAATCAGTAGAAACATTCAGAAAACACACCAATATCGATCTAGAAAATCGAAAGTACAACAAGCATAAGTGAATCTAGGGATATGTTAGATTTTTGAAGCAACTTAGATTGATTTATTGGAAGCCAGTAACTCATTTTGGCTCTCAGATAGGACCAGAAAAGATAAATCAAACAAGTAAGCAAGTAAGCAGCAACTCTGATACATAGATAGATGATTGAGTGTTAAGGAAACGTTTGGAAAATTGATTGATTCAATAACTTAAACGAATGATAATCCATCGATTGTCAAACTGTTTGAAAATAGTCTCTTGTCTCTCTCGAATGCCAACTGTCTATCAAAAAAATTCACTCCATTGCTTCAGCTTTAAATCGATACTTCTTCACAAATGCCATGCAGTAAGATTATGTAGGATCGACTCTATACTGAACCTTAAGTACAATTGACATTTTGAAATCCTCACATTTAACTTAGCAAAGGAAATTATCATCAATAGAAAACCTTTTACCGTGCTTTTTAGAAGTCCACGAATCTATTTTCTACTCTAAAAAAATCCATTATTTGTCTAATAAAGAACAGAGTTAAGAACTTGGTAGATATCTTAGAATTACTTTCGATACAAGCCAAATCCCGAACTGTAAATCAAAAGATTCTTGACACAAAATAATTGTCTTTCACCCTCATTTTTTTACAGAAATTCTGTATTTTTCTTCTTCAGATAAATTTGATTCAATTAAACAATTAATCTAAACAGATAAAATGCATTATTACTATAATTTCGATGAATTATTTAATAAAAAATTATTTATATTAAAGAAAATAAAATCCAATTAATTTTCGTTTTGTAATCTTTCTTATAAACAATAATTAACATTAATTTACTTAATAATTACTTTATATTGAATGTAAACTTTATGTAAATAATTAACTTAATAATAAGCTAAATAAATGCTTTCGTAAACAATAATTTTACAAAAATAATTATGTATAGATAAGATTTTTAATTATATTTTAGATATTTATTTGAGTACATGTTTTAAAAAATTATCTATAATATTTTTATTGCAATAATTTAGTTATAATACTTTAATTCGCATCACACCCATTTCTGTAGCGAACACAGCAAATTATTGCAAATGATTACTTTTAGTAAAGTGTTCTGTTGAACACAATTAATTTAATAATACAATAAACAACAATTGCGTACGTTGTTAACAAATAAATTTAAATTTTATAATTGAACACAATAAATTATTCAATTATAAAATTAAGTTTAAAAAAAAAAAAATAAATATATAAATAATTGTTTAAATGTTTTTAAGTGACAAAAGTGTTTATAAATAACTTTCTAGTGTTAAAAAAGATTCTTAAACTCATTTGTAAATGTTTAATTTATGAGTAATTGTTTTTAACAACAGAAACACACGAAAAATAATCGTATACAAGAATTTTTCTGTTCTTCATCGTTGTAAATTATTAATTTTTTTTTAAATGTTAAACAAGATTATTAAATTTACAAGTTGAAGTTGTGTTTAGCTACAGAATAATCCTTGTAAATGATTAATTTTTTTTTAGTATTCTCACAAATTTACGTAAATTTATTATTTACGGGAATATTTCTGTTGCTAAATACAGCTCGGTTGTAAACTAATCGATTTAACAATGTTATTTAATAAAAAAAATCATTTATAACAGTAAATTGTGTTTAGCAACAGAAACATTTGTGTGAAGAATTTTTTAAACATAATTTAAAGAAATAATCATTTAAAAGACTGTTTACATTGCGAAATACAACACAATTGTAAATTGCTTAGTTTAGTAATCTTGTTTAACAAGAAGTAATCATTTACAATAAATTGTGTTCAAGTAACTAATTATTTTTTACGTAATTGATTGAGATTCTTGCTTACACTGGAGTGGAAGGAAATCACCTTTCTGATNATGACATTTTAATATAAAAATAATTTATAAAAAAGATTATTTCATATAAAATTTCATTTTTTTAAAATTTTTGTATCATATTCAGGAATATTTATTTTACTTTTAAAAGAAAATCTTTTTCCATTTCTAAAGAAATTTTTTCCCTATAAATTAATGTAATTTAAGAAAAATACACAAAATTTAAATAATGAATTTATTATTATTTTTTGCAGGAAACGTTTCTACTTTTGATGAATCAATCAAATAGTTCATGAATAATTTTATCGGCATTAAATTCATTTTTAGATATTAAATCATAGATTATTCTGTTTGATTTGGTTAATGAGTTTGTTCGTAAATTTACTTTAATTTTTTTTTCAGTTTAATATGTAATTAGATAATTTGCAAAACGTCATCTAGCATAACAGTAGATCTGTTATGCTTTATAATCACGTGTAAAAAATATTTTAAATCTCGCATAAAATAAATGTTTTTTTTTTATCTTAAAAAATTCGTAAAATTTATGTTCGACTTTGTTTCATAAAGTTTAATTGTCTTTAAACTTTTATCATAAAGTTACTTTCTGGTATAAAGTTTTATTGCATAAATCTTTTGTACTGTACAGTGCATTATAATAATACATAAACACGGTGTAGTCAAACCGAACAAATAAACTAGATTAATTTAAAAATATGCCACGCTTACTAGTAGAATAATTGCTTGTAAATTTACTGTACTCTTCTTATTTTTAAAGTTAGTACTGTACAGTAGTTATGTACAGTACTTGTACTATTAGTGATTAAAAGTGTACTGTACCTGTACAATAGAAACATACATATATAAGTAAATAGAATATATTAGTACTGATAGATATTTTACGTTTATCCATAATACATAATTACATCAATAAATTTTTATTTATTTATATAATTTATGGGTTTTTTTTAAAGACAAACAAGAAATTTTAAGACAAAGAAGAAGGGATGTAAGATTAAATATCTCTATCGCTTTTACGATTATTATTTGTGGAATTTTTACTCGATCCCCTCTCATGCTTACTAGCACTAATGTTACAGATAAATTTAATACATCCTTAGTACGTCTGGTAGCATTAACATTAAAAGTACTCTTAGCGCACCTATTATGCTATTATATACTATTAATCTACGTTAGCTTAGAACAGTTCTCAGAACTTACTGTACGAAGTATAGAATATCTGTCAGCATTGTATACAGCTCTCGCACAAACGATATCTTTTCTTATGTACGATTAAGCCAAAAACACTTATCAGCATTTATACTGATAAATAATTTATACTAAGTTAATGTTGTACTTGCACGTACAGTACCTATTTTATGAATAAAGTTTAATGCACTTGCCAATAATAGGGGTAAAGTGGGCAATCCCATCAATACCGGTCGCCATAAAATACGAAAAACTAGAACACGTTTACGTTGCGTCATAATGTAAGTCGTGAGAAGATCCTTACTTTAACCGCCATATTGTGTTCGGTGTTGACTAAGGAATGACTGATCAAATCAAACATTTGGATTAAATTACGGGTTAGCATCACTGAAAGTTAGAAAAATGGCTTTCGAATATGCAATTCAAAACTAAATTAAAAACAATTTCAATGACAATCTCAAAATGGCAGGAAGAGAATGATTAGAGGGACTTTTAAAGAGGAATAAAATTTCCACCTGAAAAAACAAATGTGAATAGAGCTAGAGCATTAAATATATTTTATAAGTCGGTAGAAGAAGCAATGGAAAAGTACAAATTTCTCGCATGAAATATATACAATGCTGACGAGACTGGATTCTGTACAGTCCAACAACTTAACCGCTATTATCACCTCAGGCGACCGGTATTTTCCACGTATGCTAGCAATACCGTTAATCCTTAGAATTATTAATATTATTTTTCATTATCCAAAGCGTTTATTTTCTGTGAAATATTATAGAATGACGATTACAGTTCCCATAGATTTAATTAAAATAAAGATCCGATCGTTACAATTTGTTTCATTTTGATTTTCCATAAGTGACTTCATACGCATTATAGTATGTACTGTACTGTATAAGTAAGCAAAATATACCTATCGGCATTGTTACATTTTTATACGTAACTATTACACAATTAAGGGTGTAAAAGGTGCACTATTACACTTACACAAGCGTGGTAACAATATTATAAACTGAATTTTACGTTTGAAAAATCTTCAAACCCACTCAACTCATTCTAAAATTAATCGATACGTATAAAGATTGAATTTCTAAAAATTTCTTAAAAGTTTATAATTTATTATTAAGTTGAAAACTGTGTTTCTACACATAACATCTAATTATCTTTAGTTACATTAGCCAAAGCGATTATTAATGATTGATCATCGCTCCTTTACTGCATCATTGGACATACCACCATCTTCACTGTCGAATAATTATTCTAAACGATTCACACAAAACTCGTAATCGATTCTGGAATTTTATTGAAGAATTTTACACTTTTTAGAAATTATCAAATAAATTTTTTATTAATCAAAAATTACCTTTAAAAAATATAATAAATTATCTTTATTTTAATTCGTTTATTACATTTTTTTTTTGAATTTTTGAATTTTGAAAAGGATTAATTTTTTTTTAAATTATGCAAATTTCATTGTTGAAACTGACGAATTTCTGGTGTCATTTACATTATTGAAATTGATTAGTTTATGTTAATGAAATGAATAAATTATGCTAATTTCTGAATAAATTATGCTAATGAGGTGACATTTTAAAAATATTTTGATAAGCTTTAATAGGTATATCAATAAAATAAAAATTAAAAAATTATTTATTAAATAAAACATTAAAATTAAAAACAATTGATTAATATTAAAATGGAAGGAATTATTATAAATTTCTTATATTATTTTTTAGTGACATAATTATTAATTTTTTGTTTTTTGAAAAATCTAATCAAAATGTAAACAAATCTGCTTAATAATAATAATAATAATAATAATAATAATAATAAAATTCGTAGAAGATAATCCAAAGTAAATAAATAATCTGTATGACGGAGATAAATTATTTTCTTCAGAAAACTTTAATTAAAAACTCTTTAAAAAAGGTTATATATAATTAATTTATCAAAATATTTATATGAAATTTGTATAAAATCTTAAGATTTATCATTTATAATGTTAGCTTTTTAGATTATTTTTTAAGCTCAGAGAAATCACGAGAGAAATTTTTTTGATATTATATCAAAGATGATGTGTGTCTCTTTTTGATGTTTTTTCATATAACTTATGGATTAATAGCGGCGAGAAGAAGAAAAATCCAGATATATCCTGTCTTCTAGAATACTTTGTTCAGAACAGTTCAATAATTCTTGAAAATCTTTTGAAATAAATTTTTTCTCTGATCAAGAAAAATTGAAAAGTGTAAGTTTATATCTTTTACTTCATTTATTTTTTTTAAAATATATGTTTAAGTACACTTATTTTTCTTCGAACAATTTCTGAAAGATAAATGAAGTATAAGGTATAAAATTTATAGATTTTAAAAGCTTTAATTTAAATATAAGCGTATTTAAATGCCTCCAAAACCATCATTTCTTAAGTTTATTTTCCTTGTTAAACGTGTTTTAAGTAGTAAATAAAACTATATATATATATATATATATAAGTAATTAATGCTTTGACATTATTTATTTATTTACAAGAATCGAGTGCATTTTTCTTAATTACTCTCTTCGAACTTTTTCTCCTTTTTCCTAAAACAATTAAAAGCTAAAGAAAGAAGTAAATTAGCAGGAATTACAAGAATGTTCATCTCTTTAGTGCTGCAATTTAATTATATTGTTACAGTTAAAGGGATATGCTTTTAAAATGTAATAAAGATAAGTAGATAACTTCAAAGTAAACTTTTTTTTATAAGTATAATTGAAATGGAAAGGCCATTTTTTACGTTTAAAATTCAATTTTTTTTGCATTTTTTCACGCCGAAAATTAATTTTAAACTTTATAAAATATTTATCAAAATGAATTTTATAGCCTGAAGTTAAATGATAAAAGAATTACAAACCGCATCATCCGCATCACTTTATCCTTATCCTTTATTTTTTTAAGATATTTTATCTTAGTTGTTGCAAATAATGATTAATTCGATTTTAACACTTATAAAGTGATTAAAATTATCGCATTTTTAATGTTAAAAGCATAATTTTTAAACGGATTTAAGATTGGAAGATGATAATTTAAAAGATAATTACAATTAAGTGAAATATCACGATGAACAGAACTGAAACAAAATGAAATTTTGGTAATAAAATCATTCCCGAAGGTATTCTGAGTGTTAAAACAAACATATCAAGACTTTGAATTCTATTGGGGATGTTTCTGTAAGTGCACTCGAGCATCATCCAAGGCATCGCATCAAGTTAAACTCGTTACGCATCACCCACTGGACCTACAAATCGGTGGAAAGGTGAGATACCACGAAAATTGTCTACTATCTACTTAAATTTCCTCTAGGGTTAATTACTTTCACTACTAGATAGTATGTGTAAGGCCGTAGGGGGTGGTAAATTGCAATTTATTTGGCGGCACGCTGACATGTAACGGATGTCATAAACGTTATATATACTGTAACGTTTGACGTATAAACGGACGAATTATGTCCAGTCATTGTGAGAAAAGTTTTGACAACGACCTGTCAACATCTATACTGGGGTAGAATTTTGTTTTGTCGTTTATTAACTCTTCCTTCCTCATTACAAAAGGTAGAATGGTGTGACGTTAGTACTGATTTTCTCAACTTTTCGCAGTAGACTTAAGCATAAATCCTTTTTATGACTTAGTAGAAGTCATAAAAATAACTTTGGCTTATTATATAGCGAAATATTTATTACACAAGTTCGATATTGTATATTATAAAGGGGGTAATGAATGTTAGTGAGTTAATTAAAATTTCCACAAATGGAGTCTTTCTATTATATTACATTAAGGAGATTTTAGCAATTTTCTTTGCGTATTTTGAATAATAAATTCGATTTTGGGGGTGTTTTTAAATGTAAAATGAATTTTATTTAAGTTTTACATATGCATAATTTTGTCAACTCTTCTTATCAATCGCGGAACAATTTTCTTAAGAAGTTACCAGTAGAAACAATTACTTGTCTTGTTTTATTAATGTTACAATATCTAAAAACCACACACACATTCTACAGATGTTACTTTCCCTCAATAGAAAAGCATTAATACGTTATGGGTCTGTATAGGAAGTAACCACAATGTAGTTACGATAATGCTTACTGCAAACGATATTACTTCAGTAACAGCCTCGTGTTAAAGTATTATCATAACCTTACTGGCTTGTGACATTACCCAAAAATATTCGTAACTCGTCTCCATAAACAGTATAACAGTGACGAGTTACGCAAATTCTACTAAAACCATCAACGTAATTAATAATTTACATAATTTTCTATCTTTTTATGTACAAGATCTATTTTTAAACGTGGAAGAATCGGCGGAGAATACGTTTCAATTGTCATTAGCGTGTTAATCACGTATGTAAAACACGTTTAACTGCACGCATTTAAACTTAATTATGATTGAAAGTAATTATAACTAAATATTTTGTAATGTTTATAATACTATACACGTATAGGAATTTATCCTTTAAGGAATTATATGACTTGGTTATCGTGGTAACATTACTCATCTAACCTTATCCATGTCAACCAGTTCTACTAACTATTCAAATGAGTTGTAATGTAATCGTCGTATAAGAATTAATTGTGTGATGAACATTATATCGAATCAACAGGGATGTAGTTTACGATACTCTATAGCTTTAAAGTTAATTAACTAAGTTTTAATTATAATAAATGTATCGAACTTTGAAGTCTATGTAATACTTTATGCAAGTATAGTTGAGAATATTGTTGAGTTACCTGTGATGATAATGCGAATAACTTAATTAAACTGCAGAAATTTAAAGAATTTTAATGTAAATTTAGAAGATTATACTGTAATTTATCTAGATTAAGTTCATATTTGTGATATTTATTTATGGATTTAGTGATAAATTGCGGCTTTTCTCCTCAGCGTTATAACTTATAAGTAAATTTAGTAAGTAAATGTGGATATTCTATTGAAATTTTTCAGTTTTTTTAAAACTAGAACATCAAATCTTTATCAATTTTTATGCAAATTATGAAAATTCTACTACAGACAGTTTGTATAATTTTCAGAATAATTCAGGTAATTTATTCAGAAAGTGTTTACATTAGTATCTCTTACCATATTGCTAGCATATAGAAACGCGTCGCTACGTCGCAACGAAATTTAAGTTAATTAAGACGCATTTTTTGTTAAAAAAATTGAAATATTTTATAAAAAGCTATATTTTATGAAATTTTAAGTAAATATTCGACTTCAGTACAAAAATTTCGACAAATGATATAATATTTTTACATTGAATTATCAACGCGCCGTTAAGCGCAATGTACTGTACTTTCATTATATTTATAAATTAATAATAAAGTAATAAAGAATAAAAATTACAAAAATGAAAAATAATATAATATTTAGTATATTTAATATTCTAAAACGGAATAATTGCAGTTTAAGAGGTACTCGTTGCGATGCGCCGCGACGCGACATCGCGTCAAACTCGCGACTTGTGTTTAAATTTACGGATACTCATAATGAATTAAAAGAGTATATATAATCAAAATAAATTATTTTGAAAGAAAAATATTTTATAAATTTCAATTTTTGCAAGTAAAATTATTACTTATAACAAAGAATTAAGGAATTAAGCGAGTTTATTAAACAAACTACAAATTATTGCAAAACTACAGAAAACAATTTGTAATTTATTAAAATATAAACAATTTTGCATATTTCTTTGAAATTCTCAGGAAAATTTTTCGGAAAATATATTAAAATAATTAAAATTACGCCAAAATGAATTATAAAGTTTTTAAACGGCCCCAAATTCGCGAAGGTGCGCATTATAATCCTATAAATTGGAGTCAAAAACGTATACGTATTACTTTTAATTACTTTAATTAACTATCATCATTACTAAAGTTAATTTTCGAAGATTTACACTTCGAAACTTCGTTAAAATTTATTAGAATTTAAACTTAATTAACTTTTAATCTATGGAATTTATCTTAAATTATCCCTACGATATCCTATTATAATTAAGATGAAGAATTTCCATCTAAATTTAAATTTTAGGCAATTTTTTAAAGAAAAAGTAATCAAATTTTTTAAATAAATTTATTAATTTAAACACCTGAAACACGAGTAAAGTGTGACAGGTGATACGTAAATTTCTGATACGAAAAATATTCGAAACAATTAATTTCATTAATCAAATTTAAGACATTTTTAAAAAAATTAAAATAGTCATTAATCTCCATTAGTCACTTGTTATTAGTATAGTTGTTAATACAGTAGTATCTGGAGCTTTGTGTATATAAATTAGCTAACTGATCTTAATGGCACTTCCATGTTTCATTAGTGAAGTTGAAACATCACGTGATACATAAATAAATATAAAAGTTTATTTATCTGTTTATTAATATAAATTCTAAGAAATATTAACTTATCGCCATTTTATTTCCTTATTTTTTAATCTTTCTTTAATAAACACTTGATCTTTGAAAATTCGTAATTAAAGTTTAAAAAGTTGGTGAAAATAGTACGTATTTTTACGTAAATCTGACGTCATTCTTTAGAATTTTTCGTTGTAAAAACGACGTAATGACGTCAAATTGACGTAAAATGCTCATTATTATTTCAACACAGAAAATTTTAAATTGAATAATTATATTTGATGTTATTATTATGAAAGTAAGTTATGTATAATGTTTATAATTATAGAAACAGTAAACAAATAAACAGTATAATAATAGAAATTTTAGTTGCTAATTGTTAAAATTGATACATTTTGTATTGTTGACTGATGTTTGTATTATTGGATGATACATATACAATAATTAGCAATATAGATACAGTTGAGTTGTGTCTGCATTGTTGGTTTGTATTGTTGTAATTGACAGTTTGTATTGTTAACTGTAAAGCTGGTATTATTGAGATTAACATCTGTACGACAACTAATAATACAAATACAATGCAATGCTCGTTTTCATTGTTTTAATTGAACCTCTGTATTGTTATGATTATAGACTATTGTCTGCATGATTGATACGTATGCATTATTATTATTGGTAAGTTTCTATTGTTGTAACTGACATATATTAGATGTGTCATTGGGAACAATACAATACAAAATATCGTTAATGTTTCTTCGTATGAATTATAATTATTCACATTTGTCGTTAATTGTTATAACACATATTAGTATTGTTATTATGAAATCTTTATATATTAAACATTACAAATTATTGTTACAATTGATTCTCTTATTTTTATACAGTTATTTTTAAGCGATTCAATGATTTATAAACACTTATATATAGTAGAATAAATCTAAAAACCACAAAAAAATGATCGTATGTAAAAAATACTTTTTACAGCAAAAAATCAGCAGAGAACAGAAATGAAAAGTCAATATTCTGTACTTCGATACAACTCGTACAATGTACACATTGGCTGTGCTGCTATATTAATGTAAACGAAGTAAATGTAAAATTATAAGTAGGGAGCAATATTTACATTATTTATTAACTCATTTTTATTATTACCATTACTCGAATGAACGTTTATAATAATAATTTGATGTATTCGAAGTATTAATACTGCTATAGTAATAATACAAATGAGTAAAGTCATCACGAAAAATAAGAATTTATTCATAAATTAGTTTACGAATCAAATAAAGAGACGATAGACATAAAAAACAAATTATGTTTGATGAAACAAATCAGATTTTTATTTTTACACGCTGCTTACGTAAAACTGTAGTGGTATTTTATTATAAATTCTTATTTTACTTAAGAAAATTCGTTGAAATTAATATTAAAATTATACATTTTGGGAAATATAATATGATCTTGTAATTGCACAGTTTTACTGTAGTAGCTCGAAGTGATAAACTATTATAACAATAAATTAATTATAAATAATTAGATCTAAAATTGTTATGGGTTAATAAAAATTTTAATACAACCGTAACATTATTTAGATACTAAACTCTATGCTACTGTAATATATCAATATAAGTTAATAACATAAATAAAAGTCAACATACTTATACATTATGTTACTGTAGAAGCATTTCCAATATCCAAGCACAATATCCAAGATATCTTATTAACGTGCGGCTATCGTAAAGTATATCAGTATTATAATAGTATAGTAATGTATATTATTTTATGTAAAGAATAGGATACTTTGTATAAGATGACTGACAACCACATAGAAAAAATTCTTTCCTTTAACAATATCACAATTGTATCTAATATTTTCCTAGTGTTGTATGATAAATTTAGCTCTTTATTACTATTGTAACAGCAAGTATAATGGATAACATTGAAACATGGCTCAGAAATTACATTTTACTATTTTTCTTTCACTCGAATGCACGATAGCCCTATACAAAATGTAACGAAATTTATTGTTATAACAGCATTTGAATGCTGCTATAATAATAAAAGAGCTTTTATCTGTTTATTTTTTTTTTATTACAGTAGCAGCAAACGTAATGGGTAGCATTTGAAAGTTGCACAAGAGAGAGAGAGAGAGAGAGATCTTGTTTTATTCTAATTCAAATGCATAGTAACACTACATAAAATCTAATAATTTAATTAAATGCAGATACTGTAAAGTAAAAGAATAAATTTTTAACGTTATTAAAGATGTTATACGTATTTATTTTATAGAAAATCGTCGTAAATATAAAAAAATGAAGTAAATAGTAAGAAACGGACTTTCGTGTCATATTAACTTGACATAAATAGAAACAAAAAAATAAATAAAATAAAATAAAATAAAATGTGACGTAATTTTATAAAATATTATGGTAAAATTAGTTAGAAACTTTTACTTTTATTCGTTTTAACAGTATTTATTTGTTGCGTGAGTGGTGACGTGATATAAAAATATGCAAATATTTCCCTCGTCAAAGGACATTAAATAGTTTAAAAAATAACAAAAATTTATATTAAAAATATTTCATTTTTTAGCTTTTTTTAACGAGGAAAAGGACCGAGAAATGTTAAAAATTAATCAATTTATTTGCGTTTTTTAAAAAATGCAACAATTAAATTAAAAAAATAAAATAAAATTTAATAAAAACTCAATTTCTGAGAAAATGACAGAATTTTTCTTATTGTAATTAAATTTCATTTAAGAGAGAGCGAAGAAATTCGAATTTATAACGAAATTTTAACGTTAATTCTAATTAATTTTATTGTTACTTTTACCAATAGCAACAAACTTATTTTCTGAATTAATTACTGACACATCATTAACTGTAATATTTCATACCATTCCAAGCTAAAAATTGGCCAAAATTTGGCAATTTTGTACATTTTATGTAAGAACGAATTTTGTACATTAGACTTTAAAGGAATTTTTAGTAATTAAAAATAGAAGAATCAATTTGTTTTGGTGTGTTTTTTTATATACAAGCGAATTAAGTTTAATTAAATTTATTTGTGTATGAAAAGCTTAATTAAAGATGTCGAGAAGAAAAACAAGGAGGAAGTAGAGTTTAACGTCAAACTATAGGTGACAAACTGTCTCCCTTGAGTAAATAACCTTACACTTCGGGATTGGTAATAAAACACATCATTCTCTTCCTCCTTGTACACCTCTCACTGTTTAGTCCTGTCATTTAAAGACTTGCAATAACAATTTTACTTCATCTACCTGCTTGCTAAATATTTTTCATACCTATTAATTCTGATTTTGTTTCTCTTAGCTGCAATTTTCCTCTTCTTCTTAATGTTTCACTTCAAAAAAAAAAAAAAATAGGCTGCAGCGAACAGCCATTTAAAAGTTTCTTTATTTCTGCAAGGCTTTGCCATGATCTTGGATTTTTAAAATTTTCAATCTTTTTTGGAACTAAAGATTTGAAATTTTTAAAAATCCAAGATCATGACAAAGCTTTGCACAAATAAATGAAACTTTTAAATGGCTGTTCTGGAAGAACTATTTTTTTGAGTTGTGTCACTATNCTAAAAAAAAAAAAAAAAATAGGCTGCAGCATCTTATAAAGAAGGCATTTAAAAATAATAATAATAATTTCTTCTAACATCTTTAGCACGTTTAAATTAAAATATTTCACAAAATATTTAAATATACACGTAATTTTTAAGCAGATTGGACTGAAGTAAATGATGTTTAATAAGGTTTAATACATAAAAATTTAGTTAGAATTGATTTCTTTTTTACAATTTTATGTTGTATAATAAATGCTATAATTTTGTAAATTATTTATCTATTTGGTTTAAATACATTAAATTATCTCTAATTTAGTTTTAGATGCTTAAATATAGTTAAGTTTTAAATTAGTTCATTTTTATTACATTTAACGAATGAATAAGAGAAATAGGAAATTTCTTGATGAAGCTGAAAGGAAAAGTCGTGAAGTTAATTAAATCACATTTAAAATTCTTAACGGTTTTAAGCCTTATGACGCAATACAATTAAAAGTTTTAGTTTCAAATTAGTTAATTAGGTTTAAGAAATGTTAATTATATTTAAAATTTTTTAAATGTAATTGCTTTTTACTTGTAGAGGATTATCTGTCAGTTTCTGAAATGCGATCATTCTCTTCGCGGGTTTTTCATTGTTGCATCTGTGAAATCGATTAGAAATTTAAAAATAAATGACAATAACTAACAAAAAATTAATTGTAATCAAGAAAAATGATAGGAAAGGTAATTATATTTAAAAAAAATATAACTAAAATTTATGAAAATAGTTTTAGAATAATTTATACTATTGTTTTGTGTGAAATAAACAATTTTAAAATAAAATCCGTAAACGTTTAACGTGGGCTTTTCACGTATTTATTTATTTATTTATTGTATGACGTAGAATAGTAGCAACAATAAAATAATTTATTGTTTTCAGCACGATCACGTATCACTTTTATTTGACATCATTTAAATATATCACGTTTTACATTTTGTTTTTAAATATGTTGTTTGTATAATTTTTCTATTTACACAATCTATTCGAAATATTTTTACGTATGTTTCTGTGTTTCTGTGTGTGTGTTTTATGATAAGGCGATGCATACTTTCTCTTAACTTGACGTCATCCTTTGATTTTTATGAAGGGAAGACGTAAAAATGACGTCAAAGTGACACGAATTACAAACATTCTCGATCAAACAAATATTTGTAAGTCGTTTGTATCCCACATGTATGATTATTATTTAAAAAGTTGTATAAAAAAATTGTACAAACGTTTATAAAATGTACAAAATTCTATAATTACACGGCTTTTATTTCTATAATTATATTCTATATAATGTATAATTGTAGTGTTTAAGTTTACAGGACGGTTCAAAATTCAGTCAACTGTATTTTACGTGTATTCGGGTACAGGCCAGTGTATTCGGGTATTTCAGAACAATGTGTTTTTTTTAGGAAATTGGGATAAATTCAAGTGTAATTTATATTAAATTAATTACGTTTTACGATGTTTAATTGATTTTTAAGCCATACGAGTATATAGAGTTATATTTTATTTAAATATTTCGCATCTTATACACGTAACACATATATGTATAAGTTGTATGTAGCTTGTATAACACGTAGCTTGTATGTATAAGTTATCATGTGTATAAATTGTATAAAAGAGAAAATATTTGAGCGTACAGAATATGAAAATTGTATAAAAATTGTATACTCATACAATAAAACGAAACCTGTCTAATGTTCGGTTTCTACAGGTTTCGCCGCGTAAAATTCGACAAAATTCGCATGAGAGGATGAGAAATTCACATAAAAATAGCAAAACTAAAATTGAAAATGTATACACTATGCTTTTTATTATTTGAAAATATTTAATTTATATACATAAGCCGTATTGATTCTTTTGTAACACAATACAAAAGATTTGAATAATTAATATAAAAACACATAAAAAATAAATTTTGAATTTTATAGATTTTAAAATAAATTTTCGATAAGAAGATTTTCTTGAACTATAAAATTCCATCGATACGTTTTCCTGCCTTAAGTGGCATTTGATGATATTGGATAAACTGCATTTTATCCGGACCCATACTAAAGTTATGACGTAGACACGCACGTGATAAGAGCGAGGGTGTTCTTGGACGTATTTTCTTCTGTTTAAAGATATTTCTTTTTGCATAATTTGAATGAAACTGAAGAAAAACTATTATCTCGTGTAGTTCTTAGGATTATAAAAAATATGATGAAGAATGCAATTCTTGTGTTACATGCGATGCATTTCTGTATAAATATAGGCAATATTATACAGGAAGTATGCTTCAAAACTATGCAAGGAATGAATAAGAACACGCACGAAGCTATGCAAGAATGACGAGAATTGTATTTAAGATTGTGTAAGGAATAGATGTTGTTCCACTAAAAAATTAAGCAAGAAATGAATAAAATTATTGCAAATCTTGCAAAAAATGGCTAAGTTACCTCAGAAAACATGCGAGGAATCGACCGGATTGGTTAAAACTATGTAAAAATTGGACTGTTATGTGCGAATCTATGCAAAGAATGACTAGATAATGTCAAAAACAATGCTAGGAATACAGAATGTTATGTTAAAGATTATGCAGAGAATGGAGAACAGTAAGTTCAAGATGATGCAAGAAGATTACATAAGATTATAATCTGAAATTTATGCAAAAATATTACGAATTATGCTAGAAACTACGCACTAAACTGCATTTTTCATTATATTAAGAACCCGTGGAATAAGTTCATGCACACGAAGCTAACAATTGTACGTAACAATAGATGATTTATACATAGAAGAGACGTGACAAAGCTATATCCGAATGATTGTGGTTTACAATCCTTTAGACGTTGGCTTAACATAGTCTAAGCATAATTAATGACATTCATGTTAATGACTGACCTTTAAGAATCGATAGTGATGCCAATTAATGTAAGTGACTCTCAGGTATATCATTTAATCTTGGAGGAGCATAATTAATCTATATTAATTAATACAACCGAATGGATACACGATAAACATTCTAATAATACAACTAATCGATAATCGTTGGAGTACGTATACGTGCTACCTTCGTAATAAAAAAACAGTAATGTTAACTGCAGATTATTTAATATTTAGAAAACTACAGTAAATAAATAGGCATGATTAGGGTATATTACCATAGAAGTAGGTATAGGTAATTCTATACATTTAAGAAATTTCATTAGTTTACGTCACACACTATTATGACAATACAAAAAACAAATACTTTTATAGTGTTACACTGCTACTGTAACTAAAAAAACCCCTGGAAGTGTATTTGATATTTATACTAAAACCCCTAAAAATCGAAACTACATTACGTTTTATTACTGTAATAGCGTGGTATTTACTATTACAATAATAAAATAAGTTTGTAAATTGTAGAAACAATATAAAATATTGTTTTAAGTAAGAGAAGAGAGATTATGAGACCATGTTTTTAAATGTATTCTAGGAATTTGAATATTGTAATGGCAGCAATTTTAATTACAATCATTAAACAGCAGAATCTAAATATTTACAGTGAAGTAAAATTATTCAGTTATCAAAATATAAGACACATTTATATTACTAGAAATCACTAGAAACGAATAGAGTTGTCTGCAATCATTTTCAAATTCCTATTTAAACTTTGCTGAGTTCCTGTTTACTTTCATCATTTGTTCTGTCTTTTATCTAAAAATACCTCGTAGAATACGAAATTGTCGATGCTTTTTGAAGAATACACTAAAAAAAAACACTTCGTTCAGAAGATATTTTTATATTATAAATACCTTTAAATTTCTAAATTTAAGTAAAAACTTTAATTAATTCAAATTTTCTGTAAAAAGTGATGTTTTTATATTAAAACTTTATTTTTTTTTATTAAAACGAAGCGTTATATTCTATAATTTTAAGTAAATTTCATTAAATTATCGATTTATAAGACTTTTATATGCAAATTTCCGGTTTATATAATTAAATTTAAACGTTTTTTATATGTTTCTGCATCTAAAAGTTCGTTAAATTATCAAAGAAATTCGAAAATATATAAACTGATTTAATTTTTATGGTTTAAATCGAGAAAATAAAGCTTAAATATAGAACGTGCATCAACGTAATGGAAGAAATTGAAGGAGGGTGGATGCTGTAGTGTAGTGAAAAGACACTTTCCAGTTAAATGTATTTACTTACTTATTGCAAGTACGAAAACTTAATTATCTAAAATAATTCTATAGAATATTCTACCTCATTTGTCAAAGATGTAATACGTCACGAGTTACATAGACCCTCACAAAATGGTGTAAACACTAATTACATACGCCTGATGTCATTCTGGGAATAGTATCAGGTGTATGTGACTAGTGTTTACTTTCATCTTGCCCCACTCCAGAAGCGTATCCAGGTATCATTGAGGGGCATGGAGAATTTGTGGCTGAAATTTCTTGTAAATGAATCCTTAGAATTTAAGTTATAAATGTAAGAGATCTTTGCCCTACACAAAATGTTCTTGTATTTGCTCCTGTTCATCTTGTATTTGCAATCTCAGCAAGGTTCTTAGTTTCGTACTGGAATTTTGCAAAATTTGCAATACTTCTTGCTATTCTATCGATGTTATCCTTCTCGAAAAACTCGTTTTCGAGAAGGATAACATCGTTTTCGTTTTCTTTCTTATTTCATTTTATTCTTCTCTGTTTTCCAGAACAAGTTACATATATCTTCCCATAACCACGCATCTTCTCTAGAGATTTTTTAGAAACATACCTGCAATATATGGATCTAATGCAAATTTTACGTGTTACCTTTACCTCAAACATTTGTTATTAAACATTCAAGGTGGGTGTACTTTACCCTTTCTTCTAAAAATTCAATATTTATTCGTGTTTTTAGAAGCTACAAAAAATCAAAAAACACGCGAATTTTTTAAAAATTCACGTTATAAAGATAAAAAAGTTGAATCAGTTATTAAAATAAGCTATTTTTAGATGAAAAATTGCATTTTTTAGACGATTTTCGCACCATGTTTGTACAATTTAACAGGCAAAAAACTTGAATTTGATGCCATCACTAAACTTTTTGATTTACACTCAAAAAAACTGGCTTCAGATGTTATTCTAATAAAATTTTATCGAGTTTACTATTGAATATATCTAAAACAAACATTAAAATAGAAATATATAATATAATACATATCCAAAAACATCTTGTTCGATAAGCGAGGAGAATTTAATCTACAGTTTCATGTAGGGTTTTAGTGTGTTTTTAGAATTTTGTATACGTTTTATAAGCTTATATTATATAAAAAAATCGTTCTTAAAGGTATAAGCTTTTTATATCTTCTTTATGCAACTTATAAAATGTTATATAACTGCTACAGATATGTATTTTAATGCTATTTTTTCTCCAAACTCTTTACTTTATGGTACTTTATACAGTTTATCCACCTCATAAGTTAAGTATAAAGTAGTCGCATGCAATTTCTACGCTTCCGTCTTCACGGTTAAACGAATTTATCACTTAAAAAATCACGGATAACGAGATAAAGCGCACTTTTCGCTAGTTTACGCACACTTTTGTATAAAGATATACCGGAAAAAACTTGATATTTTTATGTTTTTTAGAACTAAAACGTAAAGTTTATTCATAAAATTTTATTTTTTATACGGTGACAATTTATTTATTTACATATTTACTACGAACTTCGCTGGAGAAGTCACGCATCATCTTAGAAAAATCTACGATGATGCGTGACTTTTCTAGCATTATTTTCTGTAAAGGAAAGTGTATAAAAGGGTAAAAGATCATTTTGGAAGACGTATCAAAGGGGAGATCTTTGATACGTCATCCGGAGTTTAAATTTAATTATATATCGAACCTTTATCGCTTAGGTATTCCCTAAAATCGTTAACTTTATGTAGTTGTAATGAAGTAGAATTATGATCGATCACACTAAGAACACAACACGACACACGAGCATTTATCAAACAATACTTCACGTGATTGTCACACGATAAAAATGGCGCTCGTTTCAAAAAGTTGTCACGAATATCGGAATTAAAGTGAGAAAATCTGCGAAAAAGCCAGGAATTTTTTAGATGGGACGTGTTTTTAAGGAAGAATTTTAAAGTTTTACATCGTTTAATTCTAAAAAATTCATTGTTATGACCTTACAAATTGTAGAAAATGAGTTTTTTTTAAATATGGCCTACATTTTAATGCTTTTAACACACAAAGATGGTACAGTACATTTCTATACTTTCACTACCTTAAAAATGCTGCCATTTAGTGACGTTAATAAAGGTATTGTATCGACTTTTCTAGTATTGTTAACAATTTTAAAATACACTACATTTGTATATTTATTATCACAAATGCGCTGTTTATACGAAAGCTCTCCTCTCAATCATTCACACGTATTGTAAGTATGCAAATTACGAGTCAACTGACACGATTCACAGTCCACGAAGCCATCACACAGGGAGTAATCCATCACGAATAACAAGTTAAACACTTATTTAGTTATTGTACGACGTCACGTGTATTCACAAAGGAATGTTACGAATCGATTGATACTTTATGTTAGTGTCCAAAAGTATAAAAATGACCCTCTTAATCTCGTGTGTTGATGACACTAACATATAAGAGTTCCGGTTGAATTTCTAAAAGAGGTTGAAACCATTCCAAGCGAAAGATTTGGCGCCAATGCCATCGATCGCAAACAACCTTGTGGTTTTGGTTAAGGACAAACCACCTGGATGACGAAAATTCAACGTTTAAATACACACACACACAAAAAAAAAACATTCCCTTAAAAAAAATCCCCCTCTTATGCAAATTAATGCTAAAAATGCATAAATTCTAACCGTGATTTTGCATTATGCTGTAGATTTTTGACACGAGTTGCATCAAAAAATCACTTCTAATTTACATAAATTATGCTAGTTTTTTTTATTTATTTTAACATAATTTATGCTTACTCTTCGTATTTCCGATGCTATTTTCCTCTTCCTCTTCTCCATCTTCTCTTAAACGTAATCGTTTCTACGTGAGAATAATTACTTTTACTTATAAAATTGTATATTTTTAAATCTATAAATTACTATTTTATAATAATTTAAAGATAATATACCTAAATTATTAACGTAATAACTTAAAAACAATTACGTAGCGAATATAGGTAGTAATTTTTTTTGTTGTTATTGTAAATATAAAAACATCATTAATAAATAAATAAATATAGAAATTACTATTTGTTAAACCTTAAATTTTCTAATAATAAATGAAATTTCAAATTACCAAAAAACATTATTATAAAATTTCAAATTTCTTCAGAATTTCCAAACAAATTTTCAAAGATTCTTTTCTAATTTCTGAAGCATCATCTAAAGATATCGATTTTCCAAAAAATTCTCTTGATTCTTTAGAAAATTTATGATTCTCGAAGGCTGCGAACAGCTTCCAACAACTAAATTGTAAAAAAATTTTCAGGATATCCTTTGCATTTTTATAAAATCCTTGCCTAAACTTAAGAATCTTAGATACTTTGTTGCTCTATTGGAGAAGCTGGATAAGGAAGCTGGATTTATGGATTTATAAGCTAAAATTCTAAAAAAAATGTAGTTAAAACTTCAAAAAAATCAAACTTAGAAATATAATTAAATATATACTAATTAATTATAAGATTATTCTCTAAGATTCTTGTAATTCTTGAAGTATCTAAACATCACCTAGAAGATATCGATTTTCCTGAAATCTCTTGATTTTTTACAAAAATTTATGATTCTTAAATGTTCCAAAGATCGTAAAAACTCATTTTATTAACTAATTCGACAGAAATCTTTGCAGTTTTTTTAAAAAAATACAGAATTTTAATTGTTTCGTTGCTGTAAAATCAATTAAAAAAGCTGGATAAACGAATCCAATTTAAGAATTTATAAGTTAAAATTCTAAAAAGAATACTCTAAACTTCATAAAAGACAATCTAGGGATGTAATTAAGTATTAAATAAGTTGTTTAATTGGAAAATAATGAACATCTTTAACTTACAATCAACCATTCGTTAAACATAATTCAATATTTATGCAGCTTATGTAAGAATGCTTCTATGTTTATGAATAAATCAACAATTCTATCATCGTAAATAATTAAATTCCTTTATTAAATGATATAATAATAAATAATTAACGATAAAACATGATTAATTTTTAATTTATATTCGATTTTATTTAATAACTTATTAAATAATTTATTATTGTTCTCTGATGTAAAGAGAATATGAATAATTGCGGATGTAAAATTAACACGTAAAAAAACATTAATTTTCTCATTTAATTAATATAATATTATAACTATGAACGAAAAATTAAATATTTTAAATGTCTAATTAAATAATTAAAATATAATTTAATTAAAATTATGTACTGGTTTCAAATTATTTCTTTACGAAATTATGGAATTTGTGTGTATTCTAAGCTCGTTTTGTTGCTCGCTTAACGTTGAAAAAGTAGTTAAATTTCTTTTTTCGACGTTAAAATTAAACGAATATTAAGTTGTGAAATATAAAGAAGAAAATTTGGAATCATTTTCATAAAATATGAATTGAAATATCAAAAAATCGAATCTTTTCTTAAAGAATTGCATCATGCTCCGCACCATTTACAAATGATGCGGAGGATAAAGCGATGGAAAAAAGAAGTATATAAATATTGGAATGATGACAACTAACGATATGAAAAATGATAGAATGTGACTAGGAAATTACAATTTCCTATACAGGTGGATAACAGGAAATGACAGTTGGCCGCATGAAAAGAATCACGTGTAACACTATCACAACCAAACTATTTAATCTGAATCGCATGAAGTGAATGCTTTTTCATATTTTATCCGTGTGTAAATCTGATATTTTTTGATTGATTAACGTGCAACCTTCAGTTATTCGGCCACCGAATCAATGTGCATTACTCTTACAAAAAGTCGATAGGTGCCAATTCCAATATGGCGACCGCGATCATAAATCTATTCTCGATACACGACAATAACAAAAAAGTATATAAAAATAAGTATACTTTTTATATTTAGCTGAAGGATAAGTTCTGAAAAACGTATTCGTTGATTGGTGGAGAGGTATTTATATAATCCTTTCAGTGGAAAGGAGGGACATATGAAATTAAAGCTGTCTTTCCGCGCCTAGAAGTGTATTTAATTAAGTAGCTTTTTTAGAAGAAGGAGCCAAAATTGGTTCAAATTCAATAAAAATCACTTGTCGTCTTGGCATTCGTTGAACTATCAAGTAATATTTACGCCATTAATCTTAGATACATTCGCTTATCGATCTCTTTCAGTAAAGCCACTTAAAAATAGAAAGAAAAAGTAAAGCAGAAACATAAATTTTACAAAATAAATGGATAAGTTACTTATCCCAATGTCCCACCTTTCAAATGATTAAAATGTTTTCCACCTTAACAATATAGATACTAGTATCTAGTACATAAATCTAGACAGCTAACAGCTTCTGGTACGCTCTACTTGTTAGAGGATTGAATAAAGTTGATTCCCTGACTTGATATCCCAAGGGTAGGATACACATTTCCTAGTTTAATGTACCTGCTGTGATGAGATGATGTGGACGACTATTCAAAATTCTACCTACTGTCAACTTACACTTTGAAAATCCACTTTACTTCACGCCCACGTCGTATATTTCCCTATATTTTATACTCTATATGTGTTTACTTTTTGAAAGTATGTATATGTAATTAAATTTTTAGGAATTTATGTTATAAAAGTAATAAATCTTCAAAACGAAACTGAATAAATTAGTGAACGTTTCGGTTTTATTCGTTTGTTTTCGTGGTTTTTAGAAAATNTGATGAGATGATGTGGACGACTATTCAAAATTCTACCTACTGTCAACTTACACTTTGAAAATCCACTTTACTTCACGCCCACGTCGTATATTTCCCTATATTTTATACTCTATATGTGTTTACTTTTTGAAAGTATGTATATGTAATTAAATTTTTAGGATTTTATGTTATAAAAGTAATAAATCTTCAAAACGAAACTGAATAAATTAGTGAACGTTTCGGTTTTATTCGTTTGTTTTCGTGGTTTTTAGAAAATATTCGCCATGTTTTTGTTTTTTATAAGTGTTTTTTTATTATGCCTCTTGTTTTAATCATTTTATATTAAATTTAAAGAATATCTTTTAGACTTATTATTAATTCATGAAGATTTTTACATGTTTACATTTGAATTTTCTGACTTTTCTTGTTTATATTTCACTCGATTTCACTTTTTCTATGGTGAAATTCTTGTTTTTTCCCTTTGTATTATTTTACTCATTTCTTTACTTCAAACTCGGACATAATCATTTCCAGTTTTTTCAGAGTGGAAATTTTATTTTAAAAAAATATTTGCTGTTTGGTAGCAAACCTATTTTCTATTTATTTCTTTTTGTTTTGTTCTCTAGTTGTACTCAATTTTTCTTTCTAGTTATCCATTCTCAAATATCCACTAATATAAATTTTATATTTTCCAGTGATACCTATTATTATTGTATAATTACGCGTAGTTTCCGACTGAACTACCATCTCATTACCAATAATATCTACTTTCTCATCTGTTTACTGATGGTGTTGCACCTCTTCCAGTCGCTCCTAAGTTTTTTTAACTATTACAGTCTATTTTCCCACCTCTTCTAACTATACCTACTTCAGTGTTTTATAATTATACCTATTTCTCTTAGCTGTATACCTACATCTTCGTTTTCTTTACCTCTTCCAAGTTTCTGTTTACTAATGGTATATGCTTTTTCCCCATCTAGTCCAATTGTATCAACCTTTTAAAATGTTTTTCTATGATAAAAATGAATGACCAATCTTTCCTTAAAAATATAGCCAATTTTCCTCACCTCTTTCACTGCACCTACATCTTTATGTGTCGATATTACATCACTTTCCTCACTTTTTAACTGCATCTACAGTACATCTGTTCACTGTTATCTATATATTTTTTTAAATTTTAGAAATAGGTATTTCATTTTCTTATTTTTCAGTATCATTTATACCTACTTATCGTTTATTTCAGTCATTTCACTGTTTTAATAATAATAAATTAAATATATCAACAGATGGAAATGCATATATTATTTGCCATGATTTGCATTTCCCAGTTAATGGCATTCAATAATTCAGAACTAATTGTCCTTAATTCATAAACATTATAAAGTGTACAAGCTCTTTAATACCTAACGTAGAGCCCTGTTTACTTTAGAAATTATGCACTGTAACGTTGAGATAATGTACAGAGTACATACTTTACAAATGTAAACAATACGTCTAGTAATACTTTGCTTACTTAACTAATAAATTTAGTTATTCTAGAATTAGTAATTTTGAGAATTTAACTGAATATAGGATTTATAACGTAAAATAAAACTTAATTAAATATATTTAAATTGTTTAAATTTAATTTTTTTCCATAATAAGGTTAGAGGTACTTCATTTCTCTAGTTTAATACCATTAAAATGTATTTAAATCAGTATTTATAATTAAAATTATGTAAAGTACACTCATCTAACTGTCATAAATTGTTAGAAAGAGCAATTTTGTGAACAATAAATGCATTTTTATATTTGATTTCGTATACGAAATCACTTTAAAACCGTTTTAAAGATTTATATCTTTTATACTCCCGCATTTTAATTATTTTAAAGCAAAATTGATAAGTTGTTTCAGGTACTATATTTAAACCCGTGTCGTAAAGATTTATGATTTATGTTGTACGTTCAAGCGAGATATCGTAGGAATTATTCATATAGAGAGATTGAATTACTAATCTTCTGGTTTAGGTAAGGCCAAAAAATTTATAGGCGTGGCTGCTTCGTATGAAGAATAACGTACCCTAACGCTTAACGTGGTGTTGAATGTATAGGGCATTATTTCCGCATGCAATACTTTGCTTAATAGTTTGTTAGTGATCAATGAAAATTGATAAAACAGTAAGCGGCACTTGTTTGTATTGAGAATAAATATAGTGAAAAACATTCATGTATTGGTGATAAATGTAGTAAGCAGCACTGTTATTTCAATAGAGTGTGTTGTAAGCAGCACTGATACTTTTATAGATGGTGTAGTAAGCATTACTGTTATTTCACTACTGGATCAATGTAATAAACGGCAGTGATGTCAAATACAGTAAGCAGCATTGTACAGTACTGTACTGTGTAGTGTTGTGCAGTGATTCCTTGACAAGTGGTGAATGCAGTAAGCGGCTTCTATACGTTATTAAAATTAATAAAGAGCAACACAAATACTCTATTATTTATTAATAACTCAATTTAATCTTCAGCGGGGATTTTTGCAAAATAATACTTTAATTATTATTGTTAAAATAAATTATTAAAAGACTTTATTAATTCAACTTACACTTTGAAAATCCACTTTACTTCACGCCCACGTCGTATATTTCCCTATATTTTATACTCTATATGTGTTTACTTT
The DNA here is from genome assembly GCF_000671375.1 of Centruroides sculpturatus. Classification (NCBI taxonomy): domain Eukaryota; kingdom Metazoa; phylum Arthropoda; class Arachnida; order Scorpiones; family Buthidae; genus Centruroides; species Centruroides sculpturatus. The sequence continues at coordinate 28,711 of NW_019384959.1, read as the reverse complement.
TTGAAAGTATGTATATGTAATTAAATTTTTAGGATTTTATGTTATAAAAGTAATAAATCTTCAAAACGAAACTGAATAAATTAGTGAACGTTTCGGTTTTATTCGTTTGTTTTCGTGGTTTTTAGAAAATATTCGCCATGTTTTTGTTTTTTATAAGTGTTTTTTTATTATGCCTCTTGTTTTAATCATTTTATATTAAATTTAAAGAATATCTTTTAGACTTATTATTAATTCATGAAGATTTTTACATGTTTACATTTGAATTTTCTGACTTTTCTTGTTTATATTTCACTCGATTTCACTTTTTCTATGGTGAAATTCTTGTTTTTTCCCTTTGTATTATTTTACTCATTTCTTTACTTCAAACTCGGACATAATCATTTCCAGTTTTTTCAGAGTGGAAATTTTATTTTAAAAAAATATTTGCTATTTGGTAGCAAACCTATTTTCTATTTATTTCTTTTTGTTTTGTTCTCTAGTTGTACTCAATTTTTCTTTCTAGTTATCCATTCTCAAATATCCACTAATATAAATTTTATATTTTCCAGTGATACCTATTATTATTGTATAATTACGCGTAGTTTCCGACTGAACTACCATCTCATTACCAATAATATCTACTTTCTCATCTGTTTACTGATGGTGTTGCACCTCTTCCAGTCGCTCCTAAGTTTTTTTAACTATTACAGTCTATTTTCCCACCTCTTCTAACTATACCTACTTCAGTGTTTTATAATTATACCTATTTCTCTTAGCTGTATACCTACATCTTCGTTTTCTTTACCTCTTCCAAGTTTCTGTTTACTAATGGTATATGCTTTTTCCCCATCTAGTCCAATTGTATCAACCTTTTAAAATGTTTTTCTATGATAAAAATGAATGACCAATCTTTCCTTAAAAATATAGCCAATTTTCCTCACCTCTTTCACTGCACCTACATCTTTATGTGTCGATATTACATCACTTTCCTCACTTTTTAACTGCATCTACAGTACATCTGTTCACTGTTATCTATATATTTTTTTAAATTTTAGAAATAGGTATTTCATTTTCTTATTTTTCAGTATCATTTATACCTACTTATCGTTTATTTCAGTCATTTCACTGTTTTAATAATAATAAATTAAATATATCAACAGATGGAAATGCATATATTATTTGCCATGATTTGCATTTCCCAGTTAATGGCATTCAATAATTCAGAACTAATTGTCCTTAATTCATAAACATTATAAAGTGTACAAGCTCTTTAATACCTAACGTAGAGCCCTGTTTACTTTAGAAATTATGCACTGTAACGTTGAGATAATGTACAGAGTACATACTTTACAAATGTAAACAATACGTCTAGTAATACTTTGCTTACTTAACTAATAAATTTAGTTATTCTAGAATTAGTAATTTTGAGAATTTAACTGAATATAGGATTTATAACGTAAAATAAAACTTAATTAAATATATTTAAATTGTTTAAATTTAATTTTTTTCCATAATAAGGTTAGAGGTACTTCATTTCTCTAGTTTAATACCATTAAAATGTATTTAAATCAGTATTTATAATTAAAATAATGTAAAGTACACTCATCTAACTGTCATAAATTGTTAGAAAGAGCAATTTTGTGAACAATAAATGCATTTTTATATTTGATTTCGTATACGAAATCACTTTAAAACCGTTTTAAAGATTTATATCTTTTATACTCCCGCATTTTAATTATTTTAAAGCAAAATTGATAAGTTGTTTCAGGTACTATATTTAAACCCGTGTCGTAAAGATTTATGATTTATGTTGTACGTTCAAGCGAGATATCGTAGGAATTATTCATATAGAGAGATTGAATTACTAATCTTCTGGTTTAGGTAAGGCCAAAAAATTTATAGGCGTGGCTGCTTCGTATGAAGAATAACGTACCCTAACGCTTAACGTGGTGTTGAATGTATAGGGCATTATTTCCGCATGCAATACTTTGCTTAATAGTTTGTTAGTGATCAATGAAAATTGATAAAACAGTAAGCGGCACTTGTTTGTATTGAGAATAAATATAGTGAAAAACATTCATGTATTGGTGATAAATGTAGTAAGCAGCACTGTTATTTCAATAGAGTGTGTTGTAAGCAGCACTGATACTTTTATAGATGGTGTAGTAAGCATTACTGTTATTTCACTACTGGATCAATGTAATAAACGGCAGTGATGTCAAATACAGTAAGCAGCATTGTACAGTACTGTACTGTGTAGTGTTGTGCAGTGATTCCTTGACAAGTGGTGAATGCAGTAAGCGGCTTCTATACGTTATTAAAATTAATAAAGAGCAACACAAATACTCTATTATTTATTAATAACTCAATTTAATCTTCAGCGGGGATTTTTGCAAAATAATACTTTAATTATTATTGTTAAAATAAATTATTAAAAGACTTTATTAATGAATTAAATAATTAAAATTTTCTTAACAAAGAAAAAATATACTTTAATAAACACCATCAAAGCTAGAAGGGAAAATTAAAAGCGAGCACTTTTAAAAATTAATATGTAAAAAATAAAAGAAAATCAACTTTTTGCCTTTTTATTTTTAATTTAATATCTTACAAATATAATTTCATTTTATCACTAAAAAGAAAATAAATTAAACTTAAAAAATTCACAAAATAATTCAATTATTATTAATTATTTAATAAGTAAATATTTAAAAAGTGCTATTATATTATTTTATTTCATTATTAAAAATAAAAAGTCTCGTCCAATAAAGATTTATTTATTGTGCTATACATGGCTTACACAGATAACGTGTCTCAAACATATCCTACAGCATATACAAAGCTTATTTTTTTATTATATTATAAATTTTACAAGATAAAAGCTTTAAAATTATATATATATTCTAAATTATCCTTATGTTATGTAAGAAACTAAGGATTTAAAAGAAAAACTATTTCAATTCTTCTGATTGATAAATTCGTCTTGCATTTATAGAATTATGAGAAAAGACATGTCTGGTTTCCTTCCATCAAACAAAATAAACTATAAAACAAAGATAAATGGATTCTGATAGTAAATGTAAAATATAAAAGCTTTATTCTTTGACAGAAAAGTTAGTTTCTGAAAAAAATTTATAGATACAAGAGAATAAATTTAACTCATTAAATATTTTATATTTAGATAATAAATCACAAAATATTGATTATATTATGCAGATAATCATCTTTTGTTAATAATATATCATAATTTTATTGAAAAAACAAGTTAAATTTTTAATTTGAAAGTTTTTAGTTCGTCATTTAGAATAACATTTGAAGCACTTTATAAATCGAACAATCCTTTCAGCTAATTGGTTAAAATTTCAAAATACGTTTTTGAATTGTAGCCAATAAGCTGAAAGTAATTGAAAGAAAAAAACTTTTAATCTTTTTCAAATTCTAGCCAATGATGGATAAAGCATTTTTTTTCCAAAAAAAAGTTTAATATAACGTAATTTTTAATTCGTATTTTCAAAAATTCGAACTTTTTTTAATATCTTTTGAACGGTATTTTAAAATTTTTGCTGGTTTTTCTGGATGAAATTTTGCCTAATGACGTGTAGAATATATGCAGAAATATAAATTGTTAGAGCTGTCTGGAAGATTAAAAGTAGCTTTAATGGTTCCTATTTTTTCATCAAACTTATTGTAGATATTAAAATCAATATATTAAGCGTGTTTAAAATATCTAGTAGCAATTTCGACCATGTTTATCATTGAAAAAAAAATTATATTTTTAAACATTTTTTGAAGCATTCTTAAAATATTGAGGCTATTGAAGATCAACTGTGGTGTATTTAAGCATTGTTGATGTATTTATTTAATTATTTTTGTTGATATAAGGCATCTATTGAGGTATTTTTCGAGATCACACAGAAGTTTATCGTCTTTGTCTTTGAATTCGGCACACATATTTACTTATTTAAGTGTCTTACAATTGAGAAATTAATATTAAATTCAATTAATATAAAAAAAGCCATAAAATATTTATTTTTATAATTATTAAAATAGTGTCTATTGCCTCGGAGCGAAAATCTTTATCGTGTTTTTTCAATTATCGAAAATATTTGTACAAACAGTTGCTAAGAAATACCATTTCAGTAATGAAATTAACAGGGGTATGAGGAATAAAATCAGTGATGCGATAAATCGAATTATATTTTATTAATATTTATATATATATTTTTAATCCGTAATAAATTATATTTAAAAACTTTATTAATAATTATAATAATTGAAATAAAATTATCGCGTGTTTCTGCTTCGTGAAGCGATGTGTAACTGTCACGTTTTTAACCATTTGTTTTATTTTAAATCAAATTAAATTTAAAGGAATTATTGTATTTTAGATCTATTTAGGCTTTCTAACTTCGTTCTTTCAATAAAAAGTAGTTTCTTTTTTAATTTAAGTGAGAAAAAGTTGTCCAATGTTCAACTTCTCACCAGTGTAATGAAATTTGAGACGATGTTAAGAGGTCAAGGAGGGTTGTTTCTTACAACAAATTCAGTTAGGATTGTTTACTTAATGATAGACTTTGCGTCAGATGGTTGCACTTATTCAATGATAATCGAGTGTTTTTTTTAAACAGGGAGTTTTATATACTGTATATAAATCTCAATTTACTATCTACAACAGCAGCAATAATTTGGTACGAGTATGTGTTAAAATGAATGTCTTTCTATTTTAGGAAGTCGAGCATTGATCCATTGAGTTGCTTAGCTTCACAGATACTAAGACATTAATTGAATTCTTTGCTAACAGATTGCATTGTCATACTCAGAAATATTGGCAAGGTTACTCACATTTTTCTAAATTTAATAATAGTATCAAGGACATTGTTGCTCACAAGAAAATTTGTTTGTTGTTTGAATAAATTTATTTTATTGTGTAGTTTTTTATCATATTAATTTCTCAACACACCCATCGACAAAGAATCTATGTCTACAGCTACGTGTCAGACAGGTATGTAAATGATTATAATTGTGTCCGGATCGTGTGCCAAGCAATGCCACCAGAATGTCTTGAATTGCTACTTCTGTGATCTATAAAAAGGCTCGATGTGCCTGTTGTTTGAAGGTCTTCAAACACTAGGCACGCCTGGTATTCGAGTTTTTAATTTGTTGAACAACTGTAAAAGAGTCCTCATCATCGAGAGAAGCTGTTTTGTCGAAAGTCTCATTACAGAACCCTGTTACTTTCTGTACCATTGGCAAAGGATAGTAGAGGTAAATTTGCGCACCCAGCGACCTCTACGCGTCACTCCATTAGCATCCCAACATTCACGCTTTCTTTGAATGGGGATGACCACCGGTGAACACTTCAATTCCGATTTTAGTGCAGAGTGGCACACTGTCCTCACTGCTGGTTTGCTATTCTGGGAACCACCTCATGTGGCAGCCTATTAGTCACTCCTGGTTGTAGTCACAGACTACTAGTGTCAATCCTAATAATAGGTCAAAGAACAATGACGGCACATAGGGTACTGTATGTTCAGAAAATTCTTTTACAATAGGACTGCAAACAGTAGTTTTACAGCAAGTTAATGATCAGACACATAACCGGAATTGCCCAGGAATGTCTCCATTACGTTGTCACGTAATGGAGACATTCCTGGCTACTCCATCTCCAAATTTGTTGTCCACCGAGCATTTATCGGACCAAACGTGCATTACCTCCAGTTATCTAACAGTGTGAGGAATTATCCGAATATATGCACAAGTAAAAGTCACTTTACCAGGTACCGCGCCCTACAGTAGAATTACAGTTTATGGTAATTTTTCGCTCTTTTCTACTCAGATTTACTAGTTTTACTACGGCAAAAATGAAGAAGCTTACATAATAATGAAATTTTTATGTTAAATTACGTTTTCCATGCTATTTTAGCTATTTTCTTTAAATAAAGTAGAGATGTGACTGATTCAGAATTATGCATTTTATGCTAATTTATTAACATTAATGCTATTTAGACACTAATAATGTCAAAGAATGTGTATGATACATACGTTTTTATGTCATTACATACCAGTTATACACAAAATTAAGCAATTACTACAGTAATTTTGATTACGGTTTTTATTGAATTTATGACTCAATTTTTCTTTCTTAAAGTGTATTCTCCCTTTGGTTATGACATTTTCTTGATTGAATTTCCACTTTTCTTTTATGTAGACAGTTTTTCAGAATTGTTTTATTTTTCTCACTATTATTTAATTTCTATAGACGTAGTAAATTAGTTGAAATATCCGGCTTCGCTCGGGAAAATGATATAAGTAAAGGCAGTATAAAAATATGTATGTGGAAAAAGAACTTATGCACAGTACTTATATTAAAATTGATCCGACCAGAAACAATCTTACATCGAAATTTACTCTAAATACATTATATAGCCCGAGAAAGATTAAGAACATTTTCGAAGAGACAGACAGACAGACGTAAATTGGAAAGTAGTTTATATCCTTCTCAGGACTATCCTAAATATATGTACAAAGTTTCATAGAAATCGGTTGACGTGATACTTGAACAAATGGACAGACAGGCGTGAATTCAATTATATACTGTATACATAGACACGTTATGAATATGGAAACAGTTTATACACGTGGGATTATTATGACTTTTCTGCAATTCTTAAGAAAAAATATATATTTCATCAACTAATTTGATGCTGTAACGGTACCATTGTAACTGTAGCACCATTATTAAGTTACTCCAGTAATAATTTATTCGATTTTATAGTCATTAACCAATTTATTGGATAATTACTGAAAAAATTACAAATTTGCAAAGAAAAAACGGCGTATAAATCAATTCAGCTTAAATAAATCGATTTTTATCGTTCAAAGCTTTAATAATTACTTTGTTACTATAGCAGTAAGCTCCTTAAGAACGAAGCAATTACTGTGTAACGAACGGATCTACAGAAATTGTTTGTGTGTTATTCACAATTTCCGATATCTTCTCGGTAAAAAAAGAAAGTAAACAAATAAATAAAATTGATTTTTAATTATCAACAATAAAACTCGATTGGGTTTTACTTACTTTTAACTCGATTAATTTTAATTAAATAGAAAAATTTTATCTCACGATACAACTAAAAGAAAAGTTTCTTCATTAACTTCACCATTAACTTTAACATACAGGAAAAAAAGATCGATAATAAATTAAATTTTCTATTTTTAACAAGGTAAAAATTACTTTTAGTCATTGATTTTGAATGGTGAAGAAATGTTAAACCGTGCGTAATCCGAAAGTAATATCCTTTCATTTATTGACAGATTTTTGGTTAATTTTGTTAACAAAGCAGTACTTAACCTCTCGAACCGCGTAACGAACTTCTCGACTTACACTCATTACCTAAAGATATCGAGATGTTACCAACGTAACAAGCGAAAATTTTAATTAAAACTCAAATAACGTGTTGAACTCCATCGATTTAACCAAGCAAAATCTTAATATTTTCCTTTTTTTTTATCCGAGGATTAAATTTAAATCGAAGCAAAGGGGGAGGAGTAAAAATAAGAGATTCTAGTTTTTATTTACTATTACAGAGTTAAAACGATTGAATTCTGTATGTAGCAATTACTTGGCAAAGTTGCAAAAGACAAACATAGGATTTAGCAACATTAATATCGAGAGAAGTCGGGATTAAAATGATTTTAAAACTAGTTTTAGTTGTGTTAAGTGTGTGTGTAGAGGTGCTCTGCTGGTCACGTGATCCGACTGCAAGTTAATCTCTAGTGTCAACATTGAAGTAGACGAGTGGCTAGTCTTTTATTTCCATATCTCACACTGGTTAGAATCGTTCCAGTTGTGTCAATAGTACACCCTTACCTTCTTTTCTCACTTTACAATTTGTTCTTTTTGGAAAAAATCCAAACAGAAAAAGTGAAAAAATACTTCATTTTGCTCTTAAAGATAAATTTTTCATCAAATTTTTTATATTTGAAGTAATTAAGATTCACTTGTTTCTTCTAAACACGAAACGAATTTCAGATGGCTTCATTCTTTAAAAATAATCAGATAATTCGCGTCATATATTAAGAAAATTCATCAAATTATTTTTAGCATCCAAAACCTCTTCTAATTTATAAGTTTTAATTAAAGATTATACGTGGACCACTCGTATAGACCAAATTTTTGGATGTCCTTAACGATTCCAAAGTTACCTTACTACTTTATAAATTACAAATTTAGCAACAAATTAGTTGTAAAAATAGAAAAATAATATGTGAAATAGTCGCTAAACCATCTTTAAATCGGTAAAAAGCTAATAATTCTGATTTCGAATTTATAATTAAATTACATATGTTCATAGTTTGGCAAGTATCCATTATTTTTTCATTAATTTGCATTCATTTGCGTTATCGTCGACTTTAGCTTTGCTATATCAGAATATTTAAATTAAATGCTTGGTGTGGAAACAATTAGATTTTCTCTATAATATATATTAGAAGGCATTTAAGAACAACTTCTATATTAATTTCCGTTTCCGGTAACGGGTTGAGTTGAAAGTGATTAGGTATAATGGTTGCAAGATATGAAATTTGTTGCTGTGTTTTAAAACATATTTTCACTTATAAGAATATACTCTACATTCGACTACTGATTACTTAATTAGTTACACTTGCATTTCTTTTATCACGCTGGAAACGATAGCTTCGTACGTAATTCGCATGAACACAGGAAACACTACCCATTCATTCAGTGTTTTTTCTATAGAAACAAACCTCTACATAAACATCCCCATGTTGCACACACACGTACACAATAACCTCTACACGCCTATAAACTTGCAGAATTACACAAATATCTTCACATTATATATAAACTTTCTTTACCTAGTTTTGAGCGTACAAAAATTAAGTTACACGCATAAATGCCCGATGCTACGGAATTTCTTTATCTTCCTGAAATTACGTTTTGTTGTTGTGAACCCGATCAACGAACCGACAAGAAAGTTAACTCCATTCGTTTAATGGACTTAATCCCACGTGAATGGATCGAATAACGTCACGCTCTCGATTTTCAGCGCATTATATAGAAAAGTTTCGGCTGGAATTCAAGTTTATATATTAAATCTAACCAGATCAATTCTAGAAGTATTAAGAAATCTTCAGTTCTTACAACTAATTCTAAACTAATCACTTCTGAATCTCGGTTAATCCTAGCTCTTACAGCCTTATCACTTATAAGGTAATACTTGTTTTTGTAAGTACTTATAAATATAACCTACAAAATAAAATGCCCATACAAATTCTCATATATTCAACGCATCATTTAAGACACGAAGTAATAATAAGTTAATTTTGCGCAAAAAATTAAAAAAACAAATTTGCGACTCTTTACTAATAGCCATTTTTAATCGGCGAATAAATAATATTAAACAAATAACAGACAGTATATATAAGAAAGTGGAAAAATATTTTTGCTCTGATTGTCAGGCTCCACTGCAACACTTTCCTCTGTTACCTTATGTTCTTTCAGCCATTGACTTATATCGAATAAAACAGTAGAAAATGCCATTTTCTCGTAAATATCTTCTACTTTTAGTTTGTTTTTATCTCAAACTGCTTATTAAAAATTATAGTTTAATTGAGTTAGAGCTAGTTTAAATGTATATGACAAAATACCTGTATAAAAATACTAATTTATGTAATTTCTTTACAGCTTCTTTGATAAATCTACACAGCAATATCAAGAAAAAATGACGGACTCAACAACTAGACTATTCTCTGACATCAAATCGACTCAGTCGTGGCTACAAGTGAATGACACTACGTCTCCGGTTAACATCACCCTGTTTGACATGTTGAACCTTTCTAACACTACCGATAACAACATGGGAGATGATTTAGTTAGAAAAAGAAGTACGGCAGAGATCATCATATACGGATTTGTTGCAGGATTGTTGAGTTTGTCCACAGTCTTGGGCAACGTCATGGTCATGATATCTTTCAAGATGGACAAACAGTTGCAGACCATCAGCAACTACTTCTTACTTAGCTTAGCAATAGCGGACTTCTCTATAGGGCTCATTTCTATGCCCCTGTTCACTTTGTATATTTTATACGAAAAATGGCCACTGGGACCTTTCATTTGTGACACATGGCTAGCTATTGACTACCTCATTAGCAATGCATCTGTTCTTAACTTGTTGATCATTAGTTTCGACAGGTACTTCTCCGTGACGAGACCTTTAACGTATAGAGCTAAAAGGACAACTAAAAGAGCAGCTTTTATGATAGCTTCTGCTTGGGTCATAAGTTTGGCACTTTGGCCCCCGTGGATATATGCTTGGCCTTATATTGAAGGTTCCAGAAAAGTTAAAGCAGGTATGTGCTACATACAATTTCTAGAAACGAACCCTTTCGTTACTTTTGGTACTGCTATAGCAGCCTTTTATGTACCCGTTACTGTTATGTGTGCTTTATATTATAAAATTTGGCAAGAGACAGAAAAGAGGAAAAAGGAGTTGACTCATCTTCAAGCTGGAAAAAAAGAGGGAAGCAAAAACTCTACCTCTAGTGACGACCCCCAAGAGGAGGAGGAGAAAAAGAAAAGGAGTTACTCGTGTGTGCCAGATGATACCACTTATGTACCAACGTCATTATATGTACCGAATGTACAGAAGTCACGTACGCAACGTTTAAAGGAGAGACTTTTCACTTTGTGTCGTTTGGATAAAGACACGGATGGTGGAGAGGAAGATAGCACCAGTCACGGTTCTCAAGGCGCCATAACACCCGCTTCTGTAGAAACGCCTATTCAGTCTTCTTCCAGAACTACTTCCATCACTTTCAAACCCGAACAGATACACACCATCAAACGAGCGGATGCTGTAGCACTGGAAGACCGAAACGGCCCTAGAAGGCCGGATTCGGTGCCATCTACATCTAGAGCACCTCCGCATTCCATCTCTTCAGATTCAGTGTATACGGTGCTGATCCGACTGCCTCAACAGCCATGTGCGGGTGAAGAAGAGTCGCCAGCATCCATCAAAATGATCTTAGAGGAGGAAGACACTGTAGCGGAAACAAAAATGCAACCTACAAAGAGATCAGAAAGCTCCGGAGGAATCAGCAAACACACAGAACCACATTCTAGACAAGGTTCATTAAGATTACGAGAATCTGCCATAGAGACATTGAGACTACCACTCAACGCCAAATTGGTACATAAGCAAATGGCTAAACATCGCGGACCAAAGAAGAAAAGAAAACAACAAGAGCGTAAGCAAGAGAAAAAAGCAGCCAAGACTCTGAGTGCCATTCTGTTTGCATTCATTTTAACATGGACACCTTACAACGTCTTGGTACTTGTGAAAACCATAATTAAGTGTGAAGAATGTATATCTGACACATTATGGAATTTCGCTTATTATCTTTGTTACATTAACAGTACGGTTAATCCGCTCTGCTATGCACTTTGCAATGCAAATTTCAGAAGGACTTATATTCGAATTCTTTCTTGTAAATGGCACAATGAGAGAAGACATCTTGCTAATCACGGTTATTTTAGCTGAGTAAGAAGTTTTCATCAAATTAGAAAAATTTTCTTATTAATTAATAATATATATGTCTATATGTTCGTATGTAAGCACTGTGTGTTAGTAATAGCGGGTACAATAGAGCGTAAACACAATCATAAAAGTTGATGCACCTATCGTCATTTTTAACTATTTATTTTCTTTCTTAAAAATCACAAAAACCAACATTTCTTTCGCTAATTTTCAAAATTCATATTCACATTATGCAAAAAATTACAGTGATAAGTGCGTAAAACTATGGCACCATACTCAAGGAGGTGTTCTTTTTTGGACTCAAAAATTTACAGTAAATTGCGATTCACACGGTGCGATTTTCGTTGCCGCAACATAAACGGTAAAATCAGCAACGAAGCCGAACTTATTCGAAATTTTGATGTGGTTCAGAACGGTAAATTTATGTTTAACGCAGGTTGTTCGGCTTCTCTGCTTGTAGGTTGCACAGAAATTGCATCGTGTGAAACGAACATAACGGTTGCAGGAGGACAAAATTCGGCATCTAGAGTTAGAAAAGATGGTGCAAAATCGTAGCAAAATTCACAATAATTTTGCTACATCGCTATATTCTTAATCAATAGTTGTGTGTTACGTGTACGTATCGCGATTACAATTTTTAAAAACTCGAAGGAATGCTCACTTAATACGAAAAATATCCCCTCGTTTTATGAGTTAAAATATCAAATTTACTGAATAATTTATTTTAAAAAAAACAGTATATTTGCATTGCTTGTATCAGTATTAGAATTAAAGAAAAATGTTCAAGTTTATGTTTTTAAAATCCAGTTTTCCAAAAAGTTTCGTTAATGTGTAGTACCATTTTATAAATTCAAAATGTTTACAGTTTATACTTTTTAGAACAAAGGAAACTACGTGACTATTAGTCAAATTATACTATTATTATTATATGTAAATTATATATATATATTTATTCTTTGTTTTATTGGAAGCATTTGCATGTGTTCCTCGAGTGCACAAACGTAAAAAAAAATTAGAAAAAATTAAATGAATGTTATCTAACTATGTGCAGTTTTATGGTGCATCATTTATAAGACATACAATTTGAAATTTTTACAAGCGAACAAAGTTAAATAGGGGGAAAATATTTATAAAAAACACAATAAAAGTCGTGTATTTATTTAAATTAAAGTCGAAAATAAGAATTAAAAAAATAAAAAAAAACATTTTTAGAGCTGAAGCAAAGTATATGAATTTTTACTAAATAACAATTTCTACTTTTGCCACCATTTTTTGCCTTCAACAAAGGCAATTATATATCTATATATCAGATGGGACCAGGACTCCCCTAAGCATACATACATATATATAAATTTAAAAAAATTATTAAACATTTTTTTATTTTAATTCTAAAAAAAATCTGTACTTTTGTTAAAGCAGCAACATTAATTTGATTAATTTTTTAAAAATTTCGTTCGGGGGAGACAAAGCTCAAGACTGTTGCAACAGTCAACTTTTGATAAATAATATAAAAAGAATAATAATAAAGAAACTAATAATAATTTTTTAAAAATAAAATCTTATGCAAATATGCCTCTATATATATATATAAAAATTAAAAAAAAATGTGACATTATTCTTTTAAAAAATTAAATTAAAAGAATAATAAATACCGAGCTTTTTAATTCTATCAAAGTTGCACTAGTTGATATATAAAAGAAATCATAATAATAATAATAATTTGTACATTTTTGTAGTGTTTATTGTGTGACGTCTCCATAAAATATTTATTGTATTTAAACTATGGAAAAAAAACACTATATATATATAAATGGTAATTTTGAAAATTGTACAAATGATTATTATAAGAAAATTACATATAAATATTTAGTTCTTGTTATTTAAATAAATATTTACATTTTGTGATGTGCCAAGTTATAATTAAGAGAGAAAAAATGTGTCAAAATAATGGAAAAAATTCTAAAATATACTTGTAATTACTTTAAAAATGGACGAATTTTGTTGTGTTTTTAGAATAATTCTTCTTTGTTGGTGTATTTTATTATTAATTCTTTTAATAGAAGATTTAATTTCTTAATAAATCCAAGTTTGTGGATAGAACAATTATTTGAATGGTAATTAAAAAGAATGTATATATATAAATTGAAAATTTATAGAAATTGTTCCCAAACGTCGAATTCAGTAACTGAAAACTAACAATTGGAATGGTTTTTTGATGGTATTTTTTGATCTACTGGGATAGAATTTAGACAATAGATTGTGTTGTTCGTTCTCGTTCATCTCTAGAGAAAAGGGGAGGAAGTTGAACAACAATATTATTGTTACGAAACATTCAAGATCCTCTAAGGAACCCATTATCTAAAGTCGACCAAGAAGCACTGATTAATTTGGAAAATTTAATTATAAGATACTGAAAACGATTTACAAAAATTTAATTTTAAATCGTAAACAAATTAAGAATAAAAAATTATATATATGTGTGTGTGTGCGTGCGTGCCTGTGAGTGTGTATGTCGAATTCTCTAATCAAAGAAAAAAAAATGTGTTCTAAAGAAGAAGAAATAAATAATTTCCCATAGAGAATTTTATTGATGAAAATCTAATTCGTGTATGCTACTGTATGATGTTTATATACAGTGCAAGTCCACAAACTAATGCTGTTTGTTTTTAGGGTGTACATAATGTATAAAAAAATAACGTACTGTATTCGTGTGTAATTAGTTTACACAACGAACCGGTGTGTTAAAATAACAATAATAAAAAAAAATTACAACACATATGTAGATATTATTATTTTACTATTGTATATTGGGTTAATAACCAGAAAAAAATTCAGAATTATACACAAAAATATGGACAGAAACACATTTTAAATAATAAAAAACATAAAATTACAAGCGAAAATTAAAAATATAAAACATCAAATTTAAGTAGTTTGGATGAATTTTAATTAAATAGGAGCCTTTTTTTGTCAAGAGAATCCAGAAAAAATAATTTTAAAGATTAATATTTTTAAAAAATTAAATTTTTTTTTAGAATTAATTTACAAAATAACTTTAATTATAATTTTAAGAAAATTATTTATTAAAATTAGAAAGATAATTAAAAGTTTATTCAATTTTTAGGGGATTATAGGTTAAAAGGATACTTAAAATGTGTGGATTTAAATAAAAATACTGTATTTAGAAAAGAAACAAATACATAAATGACTCTAAATAAAAAATACGATAAAAATCACAAAAAAATTCAAATAATCGTGTATAAATTCTTTGATCAAATAACAGTAATACTTTATTATTTTATTCTATTTTCTGATAAAAAGATAACTAAATATAAAAATTCAATTTTTAAAATAGATTTGAATAAAAACCCAACAGAGAAGGACTCATTTTTCGAATGTAAAAAAGTTCACGTAGGCGAGAAAAATATTTAATTTAATAAAAATATGTCTTACTCGTACTTTTATTAATAAATTGCTTTTTGAAAAAATTTATTAAATATATATATTTAATTAAAAAGATTTTTAGAGAAATTTTTTTATGTCGTGGCATAAAATTCAAAAAATTAACTTTTTAAAATTAATTTAATTAATTCTTCTTCCCCCCCTTTTAAAGGATGAATCATACATTTTAAAGAATTGAAGTTACTTTCTTCCCCACGATATTTTTATTACTGACGTAGAATTACAGTTAAGAAGGACACAACTCGTAAAAGTTGCAGTTAAAAAAAATACATTTTTATACTTTAAATTTGATAATAAAAGTAAAATTCTGTAAGAGTTGTTTGTTTATAAATGGATCTTTATTACCTTACTAGTACAGATGCTAACATGATTTAGTAGTCATTTATTAAAATGTCTTTTCCATTCTCTACTTGGTCTCGTACTTTGATATAAAATTTATACGGTTATTAATAAATAAATAAAAAATATTATCCACAAAATAATGAAATTTTGTTATAATATCTCGACTAAAGTAATTAGTTTAAACATAATTTTTAAAAAAATATTAACTTTATCGATTTTTCTGGCGTATATCCCACAAAATTAGAATTTTTATAACACGTTAAAATTACAGTAAGTGGCATAAAAATTAAGATTTTTAAATAATTCTCCCGGATTTAGGTTAATTTTCAAAAGGATAGAGAGAACTAAAATGCAGGGAAGTATTCAAAATAATGAGGAATGTAAGGAAATAACTGAAAGGGGGGAAAACTACGATATAGACGACCCAGAAAAATTAAAATGTAAGGAAATATCGTTAAAAGATAGAGAGAAAAATAATTTATCAGTAAATTTTGTATACGTTACAGGAGAATTTCTCTAAATGAAAGCATCTTAATTATTTAATTAAGATACAGATTATTTACTTTTCTATTTTGGTTTAATCTAAGTTAAAAATATTATTTTAGCTTACTTCTAATAATATCGTGTTTTAAAAAGTTAACTCTAATCTAATAGAAATACGTGTATAATAACAGCAGTAAAGTTAACCCAGGTTTTTCAACAATTACAATGCTAACATAGTTACTATTTTAATTACAAATATCTTTTATTCGCTTAAAATAGGTTAATTAATATACGTTTTTAATAAGTCTCCATTATAAAAAAAAATGGGAAGAAATCGTTACGAGAGAGAACTTTCCAAAACTATTCCAATAAATCGCGACAATTCCTATCGGTTTAAGAAGCACATTATTAAAATTTTTATGAATTTATTAATCCTACCCATTAAATATAAACTCACGTTTTTCTAATCCTTTAATCTTGCAGATGTGCCACGTAATAAGGAAAAAAGTAAGTTATAAAAAGGTAAACTCTCTGTCTTTATCCACTAAGCCGATATAAGATTGCTTTAACATTTTACTAAATTGAAAACTGATCCCCCTCAACATTAAGATAAAAGTCTGAAAAGTTCTTTATTTAGAATATTAAAAAATAAAACTGGTTACACTTCTTTAAAACNTAAATATTTCCAAAAATTAGCTTAAAATTTGGCTTATCTTCATAAATCCTCCAATAATTAACTGAAAATTTAGTTGTTGGGAGTTCAAGTGGAATCAATAACTAAGTTTTCGAGGACTATTCATTTGAAGGATAAAATGCACTTCAATATTAAGGGAGTCGTTGGGGTCTTGTTGATTCTTTAAAATTACTCCTTAATGCTTACATCATTTCCAGAAGTCAGAAGGGCATGAAATGGATCTGTGGGAATCCCCCGAGATTTTTAATTTCTGAAAAAGTATTAGAATTATTGAAAAAAAGCTAAGAGCTCGATGCAATTAAATAGTTCCTAAACTTAACTCTAATATTAATCGATGCATTGCAGCAATAAATAATTCTATTAATTATTTAGTGCGAGTATTTCGTATATTCAGTCGATTTAAAGTTGTTAATATATTCGATGGACACAATTTTATTTATTACCGAAACTCGTTAATTAATATTAGAGTTAATTTTACGAATAAAATTTATTAATTTTTCAAGTTCTAGATTTTTTTCCTTTTTCTAGAATATTCATTATTAGAAATGTAAATAAAAATTCCGATTGTTGAAATGTACAGTTTTATAAAATTGTATATTTCAACAATCGAAATTTTTATTTATATTTATAATAATGAATATTCTAGAAAAATTCTAGAATATAAAAAAATTAATTCGAAAGTTCTGTGAAATTGTTTATTTCAATAACTGAGGTTTTGTATTTGTGTTCCATATCTTCTGTACTGTTATAAAGTAACTTATATATTATAAATAGATAGAAAAAAATATTTTATTTCTTCTTCTTATTATTATTATATAAGAAAATGACGAGTTCTTTGTAAACAATATCAACACTAATGAGAAACTGAAGCAAAAGATAAATAAAATAAAAACTTACGAAACAACTAAGAAAGCAAATAAAGAAATCTATAACAATAAAAAGAAGGAAAGAAAAATTTCTGTTAAAGACTGATACGAATGCTGTTTTATAGACTACATTTGCAGTATTTTTTATGTTAGAAAAGTTAATTTTCTAGCGAGATACTTCTATCATACAAAGCTTAAATTCGCCTGATTTTGACGTGGCTAATAAATTGTCATTTCTATTGTACTTTGAAGTAAAATTATAGTTTCATTTTAAAGGAAACCGTTTTTGTTTCATTTTTCACTTCATACTTTATATATTTTTTATATATTTTTTTTAAATTTTAAAACAAGGAAATGACATTCTTACGTCTTTAGAAAGAAGTTGAACAACAAAAGAAGTAAATGATGTGATTATTCTTTATAAATATGAAAAAGAAAAACGATTTTTTAACTGATTTGAAATGCTATTAAAGAATAATTATCTTCTTAAATCTAATTTTACATACAAAAAAATGATATTTAAGTAGATAATTTTGCATGATAAGTAGATAGATTTATGTATATGTAAGTGTGTTAAATAAGTAGTTTTGTTTTAGTCTGACTGTTAACCTTAATTTACGATACTATTTTAATTAAATTTCTTTCCATAATGGCGTTGTTTTCTAATTGATTTAGTTTAAAAGTGAGTCTTTTTTTTAGTCAGAAATATATCGAATATAAAAATTAATCTTTTGTCTTTCATCAAAAATTTTATCAAGTGAAATTTGGAGGGAGGAGGATGATCAAATATGTCTGGATATCTGGACGATTCACTGCAATAAGTCACGTATGAAGTATTGAACGATGAATGCGTCGTCTCTTCTTTCTATCGATAAGGAAAAACGCTCGAAAGAACAAGCAGAATAAGAAGGAAGAGGGAAGATTCCTGTAAAATAAAAAAAGTAGAAATATAAAGAGACGAATAGGAAGTAAAATAAAATAAAAAAATTCGATATTTGGAAAAGAAGTTAGTAACACAGTACGAAAGAACACGAAGAAAAGGAGACAGAAAATTAAAAAAATACACACACACACATATATATAAAATGGAAGGGATTGTTTAGTAAATTGGCAGATATTCTTTTCTTCCGTACAAACTCTATAGTTTATTCTAATCAATTATAGTTAAAAAAATTCAAAGTTCCTTCAAATTTCTGGCTTAAGCTCTTTATTAAAGGTCTAAAATCGGATTAGTTTATCTAAAATAAGTCTTTTACATATGTTTATGCTGCTGCAACAACAATCATTAGAACAAAAATGCTTTAGGTTGTAAATTCTGATACAAATTATTACAATAAAACTAACTGTATTTTCATACCACAATTTACATATTATTAAAGAAAGTTAAAGTGTACAAATTATTTTCAACAGTGAATAAAAACGTGGCTTTCAACTTGAAAAATCAAAAAGCCTAAATTATAATTGGTACTCATTGATTTAAAACTAAATTTAGCTTTAATTATGATATTTTTACTCATTTCGCATTTAACATACCATTCCTAAAACAATTTTATAAATTACTTACTAAAATTCAACATATTACTTAGAAGAATAGCAAAAATGTAACCATAAATATTTCCAAAAATTAGCTTAAAATTTGGCTTATCTTCATAAATCCTCCAATAATTAACTGAAAATTTAGTTGTTGGGAGTTCAAGTGGAATCAATAACTAAGTTTTCGAGGACTATTCATTTGAAGGATAAAATGCACTTCAATATTAAGGGAGTCGTTGGGGTCTTGTTGATTCTTTAAAATTACTCCTTAATGCTTACATCATTTCCAGAAGTCAGAAGGGCATGAAATGGATCTGTGGGAATCCCCCGAGATTTTTAATTTCTGAAAAAGTATTAGAATTATTGAAAAAAAGCTAAGAGCTCGATGCAATTAAATAGTTCCTAAACTTAACTCTAACATTAATCGATGCATTGCAGCAATAAATAATTCTATTAATTATTTAGTGCGAGTATTTCGTATATTCAGTCGATTTAAAGTTGTTAATATATTCGATGGACACAATTTTATTTATTACCGAAACTCGTTAATTAATATTAGAGTTAATTTTACGAATAAAATTTATTAATTTTTCAAGTTCATTTTAGTGTCCAAAATGAATTAACAATATTATTAATTAATTTAGCATGTGAGTAAAACTTGTTAAAACATACTTGCACTCAACAATGTCCTAAAACAGGTTAACAGATTTGGCAACAATTTCAATAGAACACCAGCAAGCTGCTACACTAGATTTAAAGGAACTAGTAGAAAATTTTGCAAAATTGAAGAAAAGAAAAATTAAAATTTGATTTTCTTATATTATATATATTGTATATATTATTTTGTACATTATTAATAAAGCATGCCAAAATAATTTTTTTTTCACATTTAAAATTCCATTTAAAAAAGTATCCCATTTGTAAAATAAGGGACAAACTTGTAAACTTTGTCTGAGGCACAAAATAACCTGACACCAGTACTGAATACTCCTTGTAAGACTAGAGCTGTCAACTTTTTAAAGTAATTTTGTATTTTTTTATGCTTCTGACAATAGACCTGAGGTAAGTAAATGTTGCACAAGTATACCATACTATAATAATTGTAAACAAAGCTACTTTAATATTTTGCAGTATCCATCTACTCGGAAATACAAGAACTTTTCAATTTAAATCTATTTTGAATAACATTATGTATTTACAAAATTATATAGAACAATTTACATGGACACAAAGGACATTTTAAGCAGTTCAATTGCCATATACTAAAAAAATTTTTTTTAAATATAAAATAAAGCTTCAGTTTGTATATGTTGATAACACAGAAATGGTAAACAAACAGCNGTTATTGTCCAGTTAAAAAAATTATTAATGTAGTCTATATATAAATATATATTTTAAATATGAAAATTAAAAAAAATATTAAAAATTTAATTGTTTGAAATGTAAAAAAAATTGTTAATTTTAGAAAAATAAATTTAAACATTGAAATTGATTAATTATTCAATAAATGGCACGTGCCGAAACTGACGAATTGTTTAAAAAAGTCACGTTCGGTTTATTGTCAATTTCAGTTTCGTTTATTTAAAAATTTGTAATTGACAAATTAAAATGGAATGTTTACGCATCGATTACAACACGTGTTCGTTTAAGTTTTCGAAATTGATTTTTTTTACATTTAATTAAAGGCAAACAATTAATTCATTTTAAAATGTATCTTTTGTAACAGATTTATTTTAAATATATAAATAAATAAAGTGAATTTTTAAAAAAATTGTTTTGAAAATGATAAAGAGAATTTAAAAATATATATATTTATATTAAATAAAACTTTTAATAAGCTTTTAAAATAAACTTTAAATCATCGTTTTAAAAAGTCATTATTGAATTTTATTAAAAATTAGCAGGTTGCTGGGGCAAAAATAACAACGGCAAAGATTAAGATTATTAGATTATTTCGTACTTCTAACCATTCTATTATATTATTTCTTTTATATTTACAAGAGTTTATCACATCGAGTACCTAATCAAAGAATTTTTAAAATGCGTTTGGGATCTCGGGGTGATAAATCCTTACGTAAGATGACCTTTGTATAGCCGATCTTACCCGTTTTCACCGGGTCTTCCGAGACTAATTAGAGAATTTTTGGATGGTCTAAAAATATGTTCGATTTTCCACAAAAACGCAATAAACCGCGTGTAATGTAGTACAATAGAAGCCGAGTACTTTAACTCTCTCCCTCTCCCCCGCTGGATGGAATTTCCAACAATCCCTTCTTAGCGTGCATTCTCGTGACGTACCATAACTGTGTACCAAACTTCAACTTTCAACTCCTAATCGTTTGGGCTCTACGATTATTATTATTATCATCATCAACCCATCTCGATTATATTATAAGATTATTAAATATTTTATTTTATCGATGAAATTTAATTATTTTTAAGAAAATATGAAATAGAAAATGCTTATTTTAATGCTAATTTGAAAAATTTTTTTGCAGTGAGTTTTCAGTTTTGCTGCAAGTGCAACAAACAACTTAAAACACNGTGGCTATTAAGAACAAGTTCTTGTCCAGTCTCTGTAGCCATTCCTCAGTAAATTGCATTATTGTCTAGATCAGTGTTTTTCAAACTTTTCTCACATGACCCAATGTATTTCTTTGTAATGGTTCTGCAACCCAAATGTTTATAAAATTTTTTAAAAACCTGGTTAACTGGAATTATTGTATATTATGTAACAAAATAAAATTATACATTATTGGGCTGCAATTTGAAAAAATTGTAGACCTATAAATTCCCTCTGTTGTCTGTCTCTCTCTTTCCTTAATCTCGAACGAAGTTAGAGAGATGAAAATCAAGACCAGTGTCAAGAGGCCCCGATTGACCATATACAAACTTCTGATGTAAACCAGAGATCACATTATTTCAATTCAAAAATTTTCCCTGAAAGGAATTAGATAGATGAACAGCATGATTCAATCACTAAAGGAAAAGTATGATTTACAGGTTCAAGACACCAAAAAAGTGCCATGTTATGCAAGTCCTTGCTATATGAAACAAAGGATTAGTACAAAACATAAGGTTATGTTCCAAAAGTTAGCAAAAGTATAATATTCTATTTCATAATTAAGAAAAATATGTTTATTAAAGTAATCAATAATTTACTAACAATTGCATCAAAAGTATTGCATGTTAATATTAATTTTTTCATCATTGATAAACACTATTATACAAAGTTACTATTGTTCTTAATCTGAAGTATCAACATCATGATTTTTCTCTGCTTTTTTCATAAAATCTGATATTTTCATTTGCTTGCATTTGCCTAAGAGATCTTTAAAAATTTAATCTTTTTATGTTGTAACTTTTATTTTAATTTAATCTATAAAAACAAAATACAACAACAGTCTTTTGGGTTCATTTAGAACACTATCACTAATAACAGCAACACAGTTTATAAGAAACTAGAATTGGAGGCTAGAACAAGGAATAAAAATTGTAGTCACTTCTCATTAAAGTAAACTGGACAAAAGGTATGAAACAACATTGAAAATTTCAATATTCTAAAATCCATGGGCAAATATGAGTCAATATGCATGCTTTCTTGAATGAAAAAATATCAAATGACAGTTTTGTACTTAAAATTTGACATTTTATGTAGGGATTTCCCCAATTCCTGAATCTTAGAACAAAACTATGTTGTAGGAATGTCATGTACAAGGGATACCTGTAGTACAGTCGATGCCCCCATAACACTGTTGATAATTCCGTTTTAGATAAATTCCATGTTGTGTGAGTCACTTAGATTTTACAAATGTGTGTGCCGGGCTGTGAATGGCTCATGTATTTGTAAAATCTAAGTGACTCGTACATAATGGAATTCATATAAAACAGAATTATCAACAGTGTTATAGGGGGGTCGACTGTATATACAAGAAATATAGTATTTTTTTGTAAGGAACTATATTAATGCAATATATATGTATTAATATAGATATATATTTTTTAAATTTTTGTATAGAAATAGGAGCTTATTTAGTTTTTATACTTTATTAATAAAATGAAATACTATTGTGATATACTATTAATATAATATGCTATTCTATTATGTTTGTTGTATTAAAGTGGCTCTGTGGCTTTGAAATTGATCTGAAAACTGGTTAACTGATTTCAAAAATTTCCAGTTTCTAGCTCAAATACATAATTCCAATGACAGATATTTTTACAAAAAAAATATCTGTCATTGGAATATAGACTGTATGGCTTTCCCCTAGAAATGGTCAAATTCGTAATTAATATTTTATGATAATGTGCAATTTTCAGCTCCTTAGCTGCATACATTATAACAATTTTATTATTTAAATCTCATTTCATCACTTATAATTTTTATTTTACTGAATTAAGATTACTTTTACAACACATTAAAGCATTTCAGTAATGCAATAAAGTTTATAGTTTGACTTAGCAAAGATATAAATATCTACATTTTAATATAATTATTAGTTGTTTTTTTAATGTTTTAAATTTACAATGTTTGAATTATTTTAAATTTAAGATATTATATGATGACTTTTATGATGTTTTTTCTAAAATGTTTTTTTTTTGGTAGGTAGAAAATTTAGTTGCTATTGAATTATCATATATAAATACTAAGCATCCAGATTTTCATGATGCTGCTTTCATTTGTTCAAATAAAGCAGATGTATTTGATAACAGGAAAATAGCTAATAAAAAGACAGAAAATA
Source organism: Centruroides sculpturatus (assembly GCF_000671375.1). Classification (NCBI taxonomy): domain Eukaryota; kingdom Metazoa; phylum Arthropoda; class Arachnida; order Scorpiones; family Buthidae; genus Centruroides; species Centruroides sculpturatus. The sequence continues at coordinate 5,052 of NW_019384959.1, read as the reverse complement.
TTTCAAATCCAAGTGCTCAGTATGTTACAAATCTAAATGTTGCAGATTCTACAACTGAGAAAGTAGTGAACAAAGTAAGTGATGCTATATTTTTAATATTATATAATATATATATGTATGTATATATAGGGTGTGTCATATGTAGTATATAATGGAAAATTTACATGTGGTCAGTCAGATTAACCATTAGTCACTCATTGACTGATCAAGAAGTCCAATGAGTCTAATAGCAATCACACAGTAATAATGTATTAGGCTTACATTCTGTTCTATGATTGTGGGAGTTATCAGGAGCCTGAAAACACAATTATACTAATTCACAGAATTCGACAAATAACATTTGGCCTCTTTGTTTAATTAATTAATTAAATAATGTGGCTATTAAGAACAAGTTCTTGTCCAGTCTCTGTAGCCATTCCTCAGTAAATTGCATTATTGTCTAGATCAGTGTTTTTCAAACTTTTCTCACATGACCCAATGTATTTCTTTGTAATGGTTCTGCAACCCAAATGTTTATAAAATTTTTTAAAAACCTGGTTAACTGGAATTATTGTATATTATGTAACAANAATTATATAAAAAAACATGTAAAATATTTTTTCAATATAATTCTAATAAATTACTGAATTCCAATACATGAAAAGAATAAAAAAAGTTAATCATCATCATCATCAAAATATTTGAAAATGAATATTTGAAAAAAAAAGACAGAAACTTAATCCAGTAATTATTAAAAAATTTAACACTTTCCTTTCTTGACATATTTGCAAATAAAGTTTTGAATATATTATGTTTCTTATAAATACAATAAAATCTGCCTAAACATAAAAAACTTCGGAAGAGAGCAATTTTCTATTATATTTTATTATATGCTGGAAACCTGTTTAATGCTGAAACAGAAGAGAGTTTTGAGCACAAGAAATATAATTTAATCTAAATGAGCAATTAGGCATTGTGACATTGTCACAATGCCAGGCTGCAATTTTTGCACAATGAACAATAAAATAATTGCTCATTGATAATAACTTGTGTAAAATGTAGAAGTTTTACTCAATGTTACAACATTGAATACATTTCTATTAAGAGCAGTTCAGGGCAGTATTGATTTGTAACAAATAACTTATTTCAATTTCAGTTGTTATTGAAATTTAACTATTAAAAAATTTAAGGCTGACAATTGAAAATAAAATAATCGTTTCAAAATTATTCAGGGTTCTGTTTACTTTATAAAAAAAAAAGTTGTAATATTTTTCTCTTAATGTACCCTTTTTAAAATGTACTTTTCAGATTGGAAAATATTTGTCAATTTCATTTTGTATGTACACAAAAAAAAAATCATTTATTGATCCACTTGTATCAAAATTCATCCATTATTAATTTTTTATAATTTATTATTTACAGCAATAAACCTAAAAGTTTGAATAAATAAAGAAATATTTTCAAAACCATTGCAACTCAAACGGCTTTATGACTATGACCTTACATAAAATATCTATTTTTATGTTATTCAAAATAGAAAAAAAAGAACCATTTCATTTACACACATTCAATTTACACACATCTTAATTTTATTACTAAATGATGACAATAATTATAAGAAGAAGTTTGTTAAAAGTATTCACACACATCTATTCTTAGTTCGTAGAGAATATTTCAGTAATACAAGTATTACAAATATTTCTGCAGAAAGTGGTATTACTTTGCAACTCATTAAAATTTTAATGTGACCATAGTTTGAGAAATGCTAATCTAGACCGTTCAAAGATGTTTATTTGTCAAGCATGATAACACTGCATTTTTAGTTCCTTCATGATATGTTGAATAGATGATTTGGCTATGTCTAATGAATGTGACAATTTTCTAACAGAGTTTTAGGTAAAGTCACTATTGATTCAAAATACATCTTGTTCTTGATTCATTGTTGACAACAATTCTAGAGCCTTGATGCTCAGATTGTCCCCATTTTATTGAACTATTTATTTAAGCATGCAATTGTTCTCATTTGATGAACTTTTTCAAAATTCTGCATGTATTTGCTGCTGCATATCAACAATGCTTCCAGTTTTTGAGAATAATTGGGCTGTAATTTGAAAAAAATTGTAGACCTATAAATTCCCACTATTGTCAGTCTCTGTCCTTCCTTAATTTTGAGAATGGAGTTAGATAGATGAAAGTTGAGGCCAGATATGGAATTCTTAGTGACGAGGCCCCAATTAACTATATACAAACTTCCAATTTTCACTGGAAGTCATTGTACATATTTCACTTTCTCTTTGAGACAAATTGTGTGATATCATATTTCTGTTGCTATGTGTTACATGATTATTCTATATCAGGGCTTCTTAAACTTTTTTTATTCACGACCCCATTTATGATTGTTATTTATTTCGCAACCCAAAAAATATAAAATAAAGATATATATAAATTTGCAAAAACAATAATGGTGTACTACCACACTTCACTCTTGTGTTACAATGGAACAGAGACAACTGAATACACTGAAAAGCAACAACACTAAACTAGTTCACACTACAGTGTTGCTGAATTGTTGTCTCGCTGCACCAGAAGTGACACAAAGCACAACTCACATAACCTATGACACAAAGCTTGCCATTTTCAAACTCTCACAAATTATTTTCAATATTTTGCATTAAAATCTTGCAACCCCAAGATTTTGCTAAGCAACCCAAAATGGGGTTGTGACACACAGTTTAAGAAGCCCTGTTCTATATTATCTGCTAAAGGATTTTAAATAGTAGATATCTACTATTTAAAAAAAAGCACATAGAAAACAAATTTTTAAAATTAAGATATTTTTAAAACTATACACTGTATATATAAAAAATGGTCTGTTTGGGATGTCATAAAATTAAAAATATGTAGAAAATAATGCAGTTAGTCTACTAAATGTAACACCTATATGTTGACAGGTTTCAGTTTCAGGATGGTGCATGTTCATTTTGGTGCTCTTCCATGTGGTGGCACATGCAAATGTGAAATGATGGCCATGCCACAGCAGAAGACTAGTGCTTACTATGATATGAACAGTGGGAGTGTGTTACTCATGTCTAGTTAGAGATCCAGTGAATTTAACTGTAACCATTCTCTGTCACATCAGGACATTGTGAAGTGCAGGAGACTTGCACTTCACAATGGTACTAGAAGTTCATGCAAGTGGGTCTGACTTTGCCTCATGCCAGAGGAAGAATGTATGATGGGCAGAGTTTGGCAGACCATGATTCAGAGTGTAAAGAAGTCTCTGTACCATTTGTCAGTGGAACATTATATTCTGTACAGCATGTGTCAGAGGATTGTGCATCAGTACTTGAAAATGTTTGCATACATGCAATGACTGCAAGCATTGCAATAACATAGTCATGCATCCATCTGGTATGCCATTTGCCATGGCAACCATGTTAAGTGCTGAGTTTCTTTTTAAACAGAAACTAACAACTTTCTTTACATGCATTACTTCATTTTTTACACATGCTTAATTTTATGACATCCCAAATGGATTACCCTGTATGTGTATAATTTATTTACTTACACTTTTTATAATAATCTAAACTTTCTCAGCCATCTAGTATTCAACGTCTTTCTGGATTAAATGCAAATGACCCTAATATGACCTCTGGGTGGATATCAAATTTCATGCCTGCAAGCATGGGTACAAAACCTGAAGTCAATAATAAATCAGAAAGTGCAAGCAGTACACCTATTCATGATAAATCTTTAAGTCCTGTCAAAGCAGTTAATTTATTACCAGAAGTAGTAAGTTTGTGCTTTTGTACATTCAAAAAAAATACTTTAAGATTTCCTATTAATTTAATATTAATTTATTTTCAATAGTTAAGAAAATGTTCTGAAAAATTACCCTTTATCAATTCTTTTTAATTAATCAATGTTAAATACTAAAAGTTAAATTACAGTAGAGCGGCAATTATCCGAATCAATTGGGGACTGGGTGTGAGATTAGCCAAGGATACTAACCAAGAGTACCACTTACACGACTTAGAATTGCGAGATTTGATCTCTAATCTTTTTCTAGGAGGGCTGTTAATTATATTTAAAACGATCTGGACAGTGAAGTCTAGATCTACATCAGGATTCCTTGACACCAGTTAATCAGTTATTTTAAACGCGGATTAACACACATTATCCTTAAACTCGGGATTCGAAGGAACTAAGGAAACTTGAATGAAAATGAATGTCTATTAAGAATCAAACCATTTTATAAACAAAACAAAATATTTAATAAATCAAATAATAAAAATATACAACGATGAATGTAACCTATATCTAAATCTAACTTAAACTATCTTATTTCTACCTAATGCATGAGAGAGTTTACATCGATCTATTCAGAGTTTATATTACCTTCACCGTATTTTTCGTATCTGTTTCTGTATGAGGATCTTCTTCTTTCTTTATTTATATTCTTCTCCTTTGACAATCCTTTCGTATATTTATACTTCAATTAATCGGTCTAGCCTGGCCTTGTCAGTCTTGTATGACAATCACTTGTATCGTATTCACTTTATATGGCAATACCACTTCCTATTGGGCTGCCTCTTAACGTATTTCAGCTTCTTCGTATGACAAACCTTGTTTGACGGACTGCTTCTGTTGTATGGCTAGTTCTCTTCTTCAGTATGGCAAACCTCTTTTCGTCGGACTGCCTATATCGTATGGTGGACTTCTTGCATGGCAATATCTCGTTTCGATGGACTGCCTCAACTGGCAGGAAAACGGTGCTTTTATTTGGTCTTCCGTAATGTGTGCAAAAACTCAACTCATCCTGAGTTAGCCTGGGAAAGGAAATCAACTTCCTTTCAAAAATTCTGATGTTTCCTCCAGTTTTAGATAAAATCTTGTTGAAGTTTCAAATATTATTTTCTATTATTTTAATTCTTTTCTCTACTCTGTATTTTGATTAAAATGATCCTCCCCTGAATGTTTCAGATCTCACACTGGGGTTGTTTGGAAAATCGATTTTTCGGATAACCGATTATGTACGAAAAATACATTATTAATATAGTATATTAGTATATC